>NC_142013.1:22021402-22177027 GCF_049901735.1 Notechis scutatus | reverse complement strand
CACACTGGATATTTTTTTCCCCAAAAGCTTTGCTTCCCAAAAAAACATTTGGTAATTATGACAAACCCTTTCAAACTGAACACATTTCAGAAAGACTGTATCAAGTGGGAATCTTGAGAAATACAAAATTAACTTTGAATAACTGTAATGTATTTAATCGCCTGTTTCCGACACACTGCATGAATTCAACAGGGCTAAAAGTGTTTTGCTGCTGGTTTTTGTTTGTCCTCAGTGTCTGATGCATCTCACTGTAGTGTACAACAATAGTCATTCAGCACTGATGGATTCCAATTGCTATGATGCTTTCCCCCTTTTTAGGGAAAAGTTGAAGCGTGAATGGAGAAAATGAATCTTTAAGTGACATCTTGCATTTCATTGTCTTATATACATACAAGTTTGTCAATCAGTTGAATATAGTCTAGCGACCTGTAGTTACCAAGAAAATTCTCAGCAACATTTGGGAGATGACCAGGGTGAGACTGAGGGAGGGGTCAAATGCACCATCAGTCATGAATCCCTGCACAATCACAAGAGATCTAAGACCAGCCCTCCTTGAATTCCTCTCTTATCTCTTGTTGATTTCCCTTGACTGGTCAGATTCTTGTAGAGCTTATGCTTGCAATAAATCTTTATATTCATTTGAACTGCCTGAATCTCCTGATTTCCCCAGTGCTTGACACAACATCCTTGAATGCTTTCTAGGTGATTTTTCTTCTGGCCCCACTAACAGATTTTTGAACACTTGTCACTGATGATATGTCTGATCTGTGGACCAACACAAAAGCCTTCCTTAATCTTGGCATCAGTTATTCTTGGAAACATCTGTCTCAAAATAGCAAAGCATTCACTTTCTTTGTTCATTGCCTTTACAAAATTTTTGCAAAAAATATTTTTGTCGGGTCAAGAAGTTGTTCATGGGCCACATTTTTCTGTCCTGGAACCTTCTTTTTAATGTAACATGACTCCTTGCACAGCTGTCCCATTTGCCTGTGTAACTTGGTGTAGCTGAGCTGCATTCCAAGCAGAAGAGCTTTTATATTCTAGTTGTACTTGGTGTGCAAGATGTGCTTCAACAACAGTTTCATGTTTTCATTTCTTTCATGTGTGCTGCATAGCCAACATTGCTATTGTGTAAAAACAAGAGATTTCTATAAAATGATTCGTGATAGATTAAATTCCAGGTTATTTTTCATGATTGGCAGCTAAAAATCTGTAAGATACAAAAGTGTTCAGGATGCAAAATCTTTGTTGTCATGAATCCTGGTGAAAAGGCAATATAAAAATGAAGACATTTTATGCCCCTTATACGGTATGCAGATGTTATTACTAATCTTTTTTTAAATAATAAAAGTGGATTCAAACAGATACATGTACAATGATTTACTTGAAATGTGTGCTAAAATAAATATTTCGCAAAGTAATGCAAACAAAGACAAGGAAACAGATGTGAAAAATGGATACCTGATAATCTGAGGTCATAATAAGTCCACCTGAGGTAGTGGTAGGAGGAACTACTCTCACTTTTTTCAAAGGAGGCCCTTGTGTGTGACTGTTGTCTTGATTCCCTGGATGGCCAGTTCCATTTGTGTGGTTATTGCCCTGCTGCTGCTGCTGGTTCTTCTCAAGTGATGAAAGAAAAAAGAAAAATACAACTCAGAAGCAATTCAAATGCTGGAAATATGAAATTCTCTGTAAGATCAATGGGACACCAAGGTGATACTAATTAAATAGCTGCACAGATCTAAAGCAAAGATAAACTATCAAACTATTTATTCAGTCTATTAAAAATGTTTACTTGGAACTAAATTGAGATTATGTGTATAGGTAATCCTCCCTTAACAATAAAAGTATGATTGGTTAGCAACCATTTGAGGTTACAATGGACTGAAAAAGTTACAACTGCCACACATGCACCCCAGTCATATGATTGCATTTTAGGTGCCTGGCAACTGGCTTGCAAATATGATTGGAAGTAGCATGGTCATGTGAGCGTGATTTGTGATGTTTCTGCCAATTTCCAGAAGAACTTTCCCACACTTGGGAGAATGGATTTGCTTAACAACCATGTGTTTTGCTAAAAGACCATAGTGATTTCCCTTACCACTGTCATAAAAACAATTTTACAATTGAGTCAGGTCACATGGTGACCTACTTAATGACCTCATCAACTTACAACCAAAATTCTGGTCCCAAGGTAAGTTGCTAAGTGAGTGCCTCATACGAAGTAAGCATTTTAGATTTGCAGTTTTAACTAAAGCTGAGTAATAAGAAAAGAAACTCTAGTCCTGAGGATAATAAAAGCTCTTCCTGTCCTCCAGGAAATAATCTGAGTGCACTGTATTATCTAAGCTCTTCTATTGTGTATAGCAAAGCCCTTGTAAAACCACACATTGTTGGGATCCAATGTTATTTACAGCTTTATGAAAAGCAATTGTTTTTAGGTTTTTAGGTCTGTTTTCTTGCTACATCTTATCATCAAGCTGGTCATATTATCAACTGATCAAACTGAGATTATAAAATTCAGTCCCAAAGTGGGCTATTCATTAATACATGCCCAAAACTATACCTGCTATTCTTAAAATGTTTCATTTTACTATTGTCCTTTGTTCTTGTAATAGTGAAGTTTGTTTTCACAAAGATTTATACAACATTGTGAAGTCTGCAATTCTGCAAACACCAATATTTCAAATCGCATCCAAACCAGGCATCCCTCCAAACATCCAAATACATTTATAACTCTACAAATTATGTGAGTTGTCAATCTCCGACATTAAGCTTTTTTATATTTGGTAGACATTCTTAAATTTCTCACTGTTAATGTTTAGTACTGGCAATAACTGTGATAAATATAATGATATTCCCATATTATCAAATATTCATTTTGTTCTCACATGTGATATTTAATTCTCATATTCTGACAAGGTACAGTTCAATAAAATTCCACTAAATATACATAGAAAAATACCCATTCACATTCTTATTATGTGATTATTATAATACCAATCTAATTCTCCAAATCACAGACAAGTATAAAACTATACAAGATGGGAAAAAAATGTCTAAATGTACTTTTGTTATACCCCTTGATGTGATACCTACTTTGTCTCCTTTGTCATCAGGCTCTTCTTCAGTTAAAAATTCTCGTTTTGGATATGGGATCTGACAGCCTGCAAACACACTGCAAAAGTCCATTGTTTTAGTGTATTAATGAATAAATGTATGAAGAAGGATAACTGCAAGCACAGGTAGTCCTCACTTACTGACTCACTCAATTAGTGACTGTTCAAAGTTACTATGGTATAAAAATAAATCAAGCTTTGTGACCAAACCTCATATTTATGACTACTGCAGAGTTCCAGTCATGTGATCATCATCTGAACACTTTGCAGCCAGCATGTATTTATGTTGTAGGGTCCCACAGTCATTTGATCACATGCTTCCCAACTGGTTTGTGACAAGCAATTGATGGGAGTGTGGAATGAAAATCATAAGTCATTGTCATGTGATATTTCTCTTAAAGACCATGGTGGTGTGCTTAATGACCGAGTGGGAAGTGGTATTGTAAATCTCTAGTGGCCACATAATTTGTGGTGCTTAGCAATGGATTTGCTAGTCAAATTGGAGTCACTAAGCGAGGACAATCTGTATCCATTTTCTTCCCTATAATTTCTAACTTTACCTTAATAACAAGTTTCACCCCATGATTAAAAGTGGTAATAAAACATTTTTCACTATGAACTAAGACCTGCTTCATCAGTTCTTTGCAGTTTGATTTTAGGGATTGTGTGTAATCATTAAGTGTTTGATGAGCGCTTTGGGGTTGGAGATTAGCAGGCCTGTGTTTGAGACCTGAGGGCTGCTGGATGGCAGGGTGAGCTCCTGTCATTCACTCCAGCTCCTTGACATGGATATGAAAAGAGCCCCCATGGGTATCCCCCAGCAAATGGTGATATCACTGGCCAATCCCCTCAAACTGAAAGTGCCTTAAATGGTGCCTCTGACACGAAAGAAATGGGACCCCACCAAGGCATCCTGATGTTGGTTTATGATTAGCATGGCTTCTGCCGATTTACAATGGAAACATAAAATAGAATCATTGTCAGCAGCACAATTCTATAACCAGATCCCCAGTATGGCACACTCACAACAATATACTCTTTGTAGATTGGCTTTGAAATATTGGGGCAAGGTGGTAGCTTGTGTATGTCTTGACATAATTGCCAGAAAGTTGAAAAATAATCACCCTGTTGTAGTCAATCATGTAGATTGTCAGTTTACAGAAGTGATCCAGTAGCTTACTATTGTCAATTATATTAAAGTCTAAGGCTGTACATTACAGTGCTTCATGTCTGGAGGATGTGGATATAACTCTAGAGGACACCTTTTTCCTCTGAATTCAAAGTTCTGCACCTCCTTATTAAAATATTTTACAAGACCAAAGAATAAAAAAGTTCCACTGTCTGTCAATAACGGTAATCCAATAAAATGATTAAAATCAATTCAATCCCAAAATCACACCTCAGATCAGGCTGAAACCAGTGTATTCTAAGAATGTCTTCCACCATCCTCTTCAACATACCACACAAAACACCCACACTTTCAAGCCATACAAGCCCTGAACCAGGACAAATACCATGATCCTCTATCTCAATAAATGTTATTTATAACCATAAGTAAATTAGAAACATAATCTAAACTTAACATTGGGTAAAACAGTTTAACCAATAAAATATTTAATAAATACTACATAAAAGACTTTAAATTCCAGCTCATTGATTCGTTACCAAAAGCCTTGTTTTTACAGCCATACTTAAAAATCTGGCTGTTGCCACTGTAATTTTAGGATTTTCATCTACAATTGAATTACATTTGCACACTCCAAAACATCTCTTAGACTTAAAATAGATAATGTTCTGACAAAGACTGTTATAATATTCATTATATAATATAATATGATCCACTATTTCAAGATCAGTACCATTATAAGGACAAAACCTTTGGTGAGAGATAGGATTTTCTTTTTTTCTTGGAATCTACCATATACAGGTGAAACTCGAAAAATTAGAATATTGTGCAAAAGTTCATTTATTTCAGTAATGCAACTTAAAAGGTGAAACTAATATATGAGATAGACTCATTACATGCAAAGCAAGATAGTTCAAGCTGTGATGTGTCATAATTGAGATGGTTATGGCTTACAGCTCATGAAAACCCCAAATCCACAATCTCAGAAAATTAGAATATTACATGCAATCAATAAAACAAGGATTGGACATAGAACAATATTGGACCTCTGAAAAGTATAAGCATGCACATGTACTCAGTACTTGGTTTGGGCCCCTTTTGCAGTAATTACTGCCTCAATACGGACTGGCATGGAAGCTAATAGCCTATGGCACTGCTGAGGTGTTATGGAAGACCAGGATGCTTCAATAGCGGCCTTCAGCTCTTCTGCATTGTTCGGTCTCATGTCTCTCATCTTTCCCTTGGCAATGCCCCATAGATTCTCTATGGGGTTCAGGCCAGGCGAGTTTGCTGACCAATCAAGCACAGTAATCCCACGGTCACTGAACCAGGTTTTTGTGCTTTTGGCAGTGTGGGCAGGTGCCAAGTCCTGCTGGAAAATGAAGTCAGCATCTCCATAAAGCTCGTCTGTGGAAGCAAGCATGAAGTGCTCCAAAATCTCCTGGTAGAGGGCTGCGTTGACCCTGGACTTAATGAAGCACAGTGGACCAACACCAGCAGATGACATGGCTCCCCAAATCAACACAGACTATGGAAACTTCACACTGGACTTCAAGCATCTTGCAGTGTCTGCCTCTCCATTCCTCCTCCAGACTCTGGGTCCTTGGTTTCCAAATGAAATGCAAAAGTTGCTCTCATCAGAAAAGAGGACTTTGGACCACGGAGCAACAGACCAGTTCTGTTTTTCTTTAGCTCAGGTAAGGCGCTTCTGACGTTTGTTGTTCAGGAGCAGCTTGACAAGAGGAACACGACATTTGAAGCCCATGTCCAGGACCCGTCTGTGTGTGGTGGCTCTTGATGCACTGACTCCAGCCTCAGTCCACTCCTTGTGAAAGTCCCCAACACTTTTGAATGGCCTTTTCCTGACAATCCTCTCCAGGCTGTGGTCATCCCTGCTGCTTGTGCACCTTTTTCTTCCACACTTTTCCCTTCCACATAACTTTCTATTAATGTGCTTTGATATAGCACTTTGGGAACATCCAACTTCTTTTGCAATTACCTTTTGAGGCTTTCCTCCTTATGGAGGGTGTCAATGATGGTTTTCTGCACAACTGTCAGGTCAGCAGTCTTTCCCATGATTATGATTCCCACTGAACCAGACAGAGACCATTTAACCCTTTGCGGGTGTTATGGCTTAATTAGCTGATTAGAGTGGGACACTTTGAGCCTAGAATAGTGAACCTTTTCACAATATTCTAATTTTCTGAGATTGTGGATTTGGGGGTTTCATGACCTGTAAGCCATAATCATCTCAATTATGACAAATCACGGCTTGAACTATCTTGCTTTGCATGTAATGAGTCTATCTCATATATTAGGTTCACCTTTTAAGTTGCATTACTGAAATAAATGAACTTTTGCACAATATTCTAATTTTTCGAGTTTCACCTGTAGTTTGTTTGATGGCAACACATTTCAATCTGGCTTTTGAAAAGGTTGCTCTGCATTTACTAAAATATCAGCAATTCAAATATTTAGGGAGTTGAAAAATATAATTAATTCCAAACGTTGCAGGAGAACAGGATACTTTGACTTTGGACATTCATTCCTGTACGGAATTATCCCATAGGATTTTTTTTTTTTATACAATGAATTGCTGATGTCACATCCCTGGAGTATACATAATTAGGATCAATGTCAATCTGACTAATGTTTTGAGTCACCTTGAGATACTTTATCTGTGTCTAAGTCAGCATAGAGTGGAGTTTTTTCATCTATGAAGTCTTCAAACTTGTTACAAATGTTGGTTGATGTCAACATTCCAATCAGCTTGTCAAAATTTTGGTATATTGCTGCACGTACCATCACGTACTATGTGTGATGGATGGCAATATAAATTGAATACATTCATTTAAAAAATTATCTCAGGATGATACAAAATGCTTCTATTTATAGATACAATGGAAGCAATGAAATAAACTGCCCATATTGCCTGATGTAGATATGACTATATGTTTTAGTGCCAAGGTCCACAATACTATACAAAGGATGCTGATATGCCTGTGAAGACATTTTTAGCTCCTTAGTCTGTTAAATGGCTTGTCCTAGCAGGATGAGATGGTTCATCAGGTAGCCTGGACCTATGTCACTGAGTGATTTAAAAGCCATAACCAACACCTCAAGCTGCACTCAGAAGTAGACTGTAGCCAGTGAAGTTCACAGATATGTTCCTTATAGAAGCCATTTAGGGAATGGACAAGCCCAGTCTGAATGCAATATAACTTTCACCAGATTAGAATGATAATGTTGATGGACTCCAGGCTTTCAGCCGAAGTCTCACCCCTACACATAGGAAAATTACCAGAAGATTCAATAATCTATGAAGATTCCCTAGTTGTCTGGAGCAGATCTTCCTATTTCTGACAGGGACGGCTGATGTCTTAAACCTAAATCTCAACATTAGACAAAATGCTGTCTTGAATCCCATTAATTTTCTTGTAATCTCTCTCATGGATTACCAAAATCGCATTACATACTGAGTAGGCATGCTCTTACCAAAGACTATAGAAGCACTCCTCTTAGCTTATCAAATGGCATGCTGTTTGGAAATATCTCAAGAATTTTTTTTTTTTAATGTGGCCACAACTATTTTTCTGGAACAATTTAAATGAATTTAAGAACTCTGATGTCATTAACACTTTGCCTTCATAACCTATTAATACTCGTATCTTTTCTATTAAGATGCTAAGAATGAACACTGTGTTGTGGCCCGCCAGCTGCCAGCAGAGTTGGTGGCAGACTCAAAATGAGGAGGAGGTTGGGGAAGAACTTGGGCCAGTTCTGGAGCCCGGGGAAGGCTCTGATGGATGCTCAGAGTATGACACAGAGATAGAGCCAGGGCTGTCCAGCATTTCCCAACCAGAGAGGCAGCTGCCTTTGGAGTCAGAGATGAGTGAGAAGGAAGAACAGCTGGGGCCTGTTCCAGATCTGCGTCTGCTCAGAGCAGATAGAAAAGGTGAACAATGGAGGACAATGAGCAGGCTTGGGAAACAAACGTGGATGCTGAATGGCCCCTCCCTGGCTGGGGAATAAATAGGAGGAAAGGCGAGTGGCTTGGTTGTCAGAGACAACCATTCACATTTCTGGAAAGTTTGCTCCTTTTGTGTTTCATGCTACAAACACTGCCTTGCCAGAACCGAGGCTTGTCTATTTCTCTGTTTGAACTGACTTAATTTGCAGCCTCCCAGCTAGGAGCTTACAGCCTTGCATTTATCATAACAAGCTGATAACGACTATTGTTTCAGTTAACTTCTTGCAGGACTCTTGTCTGGATTTTCTGTTGGTGAATGCATTTAATTCCCAATGTGTAAATAAAGAGGGGTTTTCCTTTGTGGGGAGTCTGTTTCTTGCTTCTGCGAAGACTGGGTCAGAACACACTATTCTTTGGGAACTTAAGTGAGTAAAGACAGGAAGTTGTCAAATTAGGATTACAGAAGGATATGAGAATCAAATTCAATATTGTTGAACGTTCTTATAGCAGAAGCCATCGTTTAAAATTCTTGCCTTTACCTCCCAAAATGAAATTATCACCATCTGGATGCAGTGCAATGCAAACTCTTTCCTAGGGCTTTATCAGTTAAGGGAGAAGTAAAAAAAAAACCTTCCAAAATCCCACATCAGGCTGCTTTATTGGGAGTGACTAAAATAACTTACAATTGACTCTATATGTTCACCTATCCATGAAAGTTATAATCTGTGCAAGCCCCTTGGCTCCTGCTGACAGTATATAAAAGCTGCTTCAACAGAACTATTAGTTTTACTTGGTATTATATAGGAATCTCGCATTTCCACATAATACTAAGATATAAAACACAGTTTTTTACCCTGTCAATATAATCTTTTAACCTAAATCAAGTATAAAGGGCTGTGCTTTTCCAGTTTTTAATTTCAGTCCCAGTGAAGTCAAATATTACAGAATTATTTATAACTTTTTACAAATAATAACCTTTTTTTGTGAGGCACAATGTCCACGATTTGGCTAAGTTAACATTTATTAACTAGTAACTATTAACTGTAACAAATAACCGTAAGAATAACTGTAACTGCGGTAACCGCAATAGCCGTTACTGTTGCGAGTTGGCTGGCAGGCACGAGCAATAACCGACGCGGTCTGACAGCTTGCTTTTATATGGCTCTCTGTCAGACTGCTCAGCCAATGAGAATGGACTTCAGTTCCTGCTCAGCTCAGCCGAACGTAACACCTTTCATTTCATTTTACATCCTTGCAGTCTTGAATGAAAAGGCAACATATAAACTTAATAATCCTTATTTTTTAAAGTGAGTGGCTCCATACAGATGCAGCTCTTAAGGATTGGGGAAAAAAAATCTTTCAAAGTGGGACAAGACTGTATAGTCAATAAACAATTACATTTCAGTGCTGAAAAATCGAGAGTCTATAATACCCCAACTAGAAGATCCCAGAAAACCTGAGCTAATGAATGTTAAGAATTATTCATTTGGTTTCAATTAATCTGTTTCTACTAAATTGCAATTTATATCACTGAATTTATAAAGAAAAGATATACCAATTAAATAATATTTGATATTGAAAGTGGTCTAGCAGGCACTTGACTATAAATGATGTTATAATCAACTTGCCAACGAACAAAGGATTAACTCTACAAACACAATCAGGGACTCATAAAACAAAAGATTAATAGGACTTTTTTTTTTAAAATGGAAAAAGACATTTCTTGTTTGTTAAGAGTGAAATATCATTCATTGTTATTCTCAGGAACCACAGCTCCACACCCCAATCTTCTCCTAAACATTTTAAGCATTTTAATATCCTTCCTGCATTAAAATATCTAGGAAGCATTAAATAAATATCAATTCTGTATCACTTACTCAGATGTCGGAAGTGGATCTTCTAAGAAATAAGGATCCTGCATAGCCTGTTCTGAGGTAATTCTCTTTATTGGGTCCATAGTAAGCAATTTCTGTAGCTAAGTACAATTAAAACAGAAGATCTTCACTGTTGTCAAACCCAGAAAATATTCCACCACTCTGTGGATATATGAAACTTCCTTACATGCATCTTCAGAATCAACAAGCCATTGCTCCCATCCCATATACCTTGCATACAAGAAGGTCCTAATTTCAGTCCCCAAGATCTGCCTGAAACCCAGGACAGCCATGGTAAATCAACCAATAATATGGATTTTTTCATTCCCCTCCCCATCTGAAGGTAAACAGAACCAATGTTTGTTATTGAGGAGAAAAGCTTGTCTCCAGTTGTTTACAGATAAAATTTGGACCTAGCATAACTGATTGCTTGTTGTAACGTAAAAACGGACAGAGATACAGTAGTTAAAATTTACATTTGAAAATTTCATTCTCACTGCTTTTTTTTTTTTTTTTTTGTATAATCTCCTCACACCAATACTTGCAAATAATTATATTGATGAAAAATGTATTAGGGGCACTTCAGATTACTTTTCTAAGGCTTCTATCACTTTGAAGTTGAAAGCAAATGCATTTAACTCTATAATAAATGCTCTTCTGCAGATGTAATGAAAAGCATTTTAAACATCTCATATGATTGTTTTTGGAAATTGTCGGAATTTATTCCTCAGTGATCTGTTATGAACTTACCAAATGGAATGCTTTACTATCCGGCTTAACTTTATGTTTTTCCATATATTTTATAAGGCTGCAGTTGGTATATCTGAAAGAAAATACTGGTTCATAATAATCCTGACATTAAACTGAAGATAAAATTTGTATAAAGGGGTGTTATAGAATTAGCAGAGCTGGCCTCATTCAGTTTAATTGCTATGATCAGTTTATCTGTATTTCAAAATGATGCCAGAGCTCTGTGGAAAAAGCCCGAAGATGCACATTCCTTTATATGTGCCACACGGAAATGGCTTCCCATATCACACAAAATAAACAAAAATGAAAAGTTGTTAGCAGTTATTTAGTATGTCTCTTGTACAAGATTATGTTCACATTTCTGAAAGTGAGGCATTTGATAATGGCTTCTAAAACCTATCAAAGCCAAATCTTTACATTTTATACCCGCAACCTAAAAAGTTTTACTTTTGTATGCAACAATTAATGTCTTATTAAATCAAAATAGTTTCAAAGTTATAGAGATAGTTGGCTAAGCAGATGTTACTCTGATTTGTGGGCCAAGCAAGAATTATTTCCTTTCTGATTTTTTGATGGGGCTTAGTATCCAGACCTGTGTGTCTCACTCAACATTTACAACTTTAAGATGGGTTGACTTCAACACCCAGAATTTTCCAGCCTATTCTTCCTGCTTTCCTGTCCCCACTGTTATTCTGTTTGCTTTGCACTGGGCTTCTATAGAAGCTATACAGCTATACAGATCTCAATACTATTGTTTACAAAGTACACATTTGTCTCCAGTTTTGTTTTGTTTTTTGGCTTTTCAATAATAACAGAAACCATCTCTGTTTTAGTATCAAGGGGAAGACCAATCATCAGAGGGTAGAAAATAAAGTTTGCCAGAAAATCAATTTAATGAGTGTGCAAATTCATGAAGTTGTAGCATTATCAAAATTTCTCAGATCTTCACAAAACTTACGTATTTCTTCTGAAATCTTTCATTAAAGTTGAATGTTCAGGCATCTTTTTAATATCTTCCCAATCTTTATCTATGAAATGAATATCAGTATAATTTCATCTTTCTTAATACAGAGCTAGGATACCATCACTTAAGCACTGAAAATTGTCATCTTCTCTTTCCTCTTCAAATGCATAGCTTTGCTTTCTTAAGTTTTCACACTAGGTAGCCACTCTCTTTTCATAGTTTTTATTAACACAAGAACATGAATCTTCTTTTGTTACTTATTTGCATTGCATATTTTGCCTTATTAAAAAAGCATTAAGTACTGTACAGTAAACAAACAATATACAGGTAGTCCTAGACTTAAAACAGTTCATTTAGTGACCGTTCAAAGTAACAATGGCACTGAAAAAAGTGACTTATGACCGTTTTTCCACAGTTACAACCTTCGCAGCATTCCCCATGATCGTGTGATCAAAATTCAGATGCTTGGCAACTGGCTCATATTTATGACTGTTGCTGTGTCCCAAGATCATGTGGGGAAGCTAGATTCACTTAACAACTGGGTTACTAACTTATCAACTGCAGTGATTCAGTTAACAACTGAGGCAAGAAAGGTGATAAAAAAGGGCAAAACTCACTTAACAAATGTCTCACTTAACAGCAGAAATTTTGGGCTCAATTGTTGTCATAAATTTAGGATTACTTGTAATCTGATATAATTTCCAAGTTTTGAACTGATTTAACATAAAACTTTAAAAACAAATGCATCAATTACCAATGACTTCATTAGCTTCTTGATCATTAGATTTTAAAGTTTAATTTGACTCCCAGGTTATATAATTTTGTAATATTAAAATTGACACATTTCCAAATGGTATTGATACTGGAGAGAAATGAATATATGGGAGACCAAATTTATCTCCCATCTAAATCACTGGATCTTTTTTTAAAATCCATTTTTGCTCTTTACTGATTTCTACCCTCCTTCCTTCTTAAAATTAAAAATAGCACTAATGGCTTTAGTTAATTGAACATGGTGAAATGCAATCAAGACCTTTTCTCTACTGCTGATGATAGATGAACTACATCATGATGAATTGGGGAACTAATGTGGTATTAGTTCCTGGATGTTGGGTGGCATGTACACTTAAACCTGAGCATTGACAAAATTTCTATCTCTCAATTAATTATTAAAAGCCACACTGTTTGGATCTACATATATAATATGCCAATCCATCAGGACATCCTAAGTTCTTTGGAAGAACACGATGCAAATGAAAGTCAACACCAGTAAACAAGGAGGAGCTGTGATTTCATTTTGTTGTACATATAATAGCAATATCTGTTTACTTTAGCATTGCTTTTTGTTTCATGTGTATTATTTGCAATGTATTAAAATATTCATAGTGGTCTTGCTTTAACCATTTGAATATTAAAAAATACATGCAATTTACATATATCAACAATAACAGAATATATACCTGCAGGAAATCCCATTACATTGAATATTCTGTCCAGCTGATCATGATGATACGGATTACTAGTTTTTATATCCTCTTGTCGGCAGTGGAATATTGGTTCTGATGTTAGCAGCTCTGCAAATATACACCCTATAGCCCAAATATCTTTACAAAAAAGGAGGGAGGAAAATCAAATAGGCATTTAAAAAAGAAGAAACAATGGTTTACAGATGTGCTCATGAAAAAATTATACTTCCAAGCATTTCCAACTAACATTTCAGTTGTTATGCTAATGTCAAAGATTCTCCTGAATTTTCATATCATCTATTACAATTCTAATTATAAACGAAGAATAAATGATTGCTCACCTAGCCAAGAACTAGTATGCTTGTAACCTGCAACTTATTATTGCATTATGTCACTTTGTCTTATGTTAAAATATTAAAGATTTCAAGAGAAAATTCTCAATTACAGCAAACATGTTACAACAAACATCTATAAAGAAGATGTTTCAAAATGCCATTTTTATAACTAGACTAGCTCGATACCCGTGCTTCGCTACGAAACTATGTGGTCGGGCCTAGTTTTTGGGGAGGAAAATAAGGAAAAATAATTCTGCCTCTGCCTACCAGCATTCATCGGTATTCATCTGGCTAGAGTCCTGTCAGTGTGTGAGAGAGTTGAGGGCTGTTTGGAAACTGAAACAGTATTTTCTGTATAAACAAAGAGGAGACAGCAAGGAGTCTGGGCGTGGCTTAGCTCAACTGTTCTGTACTAAAGCTGCTTGCTGTTGTGAAAGTAAAACTGAAATTAAAACTCCTCTCCTCTGCTTGTATTTTGCATTTGGAACAGATTTCTTTTCAAATGGGGAAGGGAGTAGAACTTCTTAGCATCAGAGCGTGTTAATAATAATATAGGAAATACTAATGCTCTGATGGTCATTTTGAAAAACCCTTTCTTAGTGAGCACCTAGAAGCCAAGAGGAACATATGGGCCAAATTTCAAGTTTGCAGGCTTTACGGTTCTGGAGATTTCATGATGACGCGTGAGGGTTATTTCGCTTTTATATATATAGATTCCCATGACTTGAAACTTCAATAAAGCATCAAAAATTGAACAATTCCTAAAGATTTCAAAACTTGCATTTAAATATTATGGCTATAACTAATACAATACTACTACTGTATTTACAAATTCTCAAAATTGGTCCAGGAAGTGTTCAATCTTTGTAACTGATAGCAATATGGGGAAAAAGATGTATTATTCCAAATATCATTCATTCATACAATTAGGTATAATTCATTACTACGCAAAATTGAACTGACTGGGGATAATTGCAAGCTTGACAAGATTTTATTTTTTAAAATAAATATCTTTAGAAAACTTAGCAATCATAGGATAAGAGATCTAATTATGGCTCAAGAGCAGGGGTGGGATTCACATTTTTTAACAACAGGTTCTGTGGGAGTGTGGCTTGGTGGTCATGTGACTGGGTGGGTCTGGCTAGGTGGTCATGTGACTGGGTGGGTCAAAAGAGAGAAACTCACTTTAACAATGCTCTTGGAGCAGGGGGTTGGACTAGATGACCTCCGATGTCCCTTCCAGATTGCTGTGCTGTTTCAAATCATCCTCTGAAGTGCCAGGGTTTGTGGTCCTTCCTTCCTCTCCTTTTTCTCTCCCTCCCTCCCACCCTCCATCCATTCATCTATATCTCATTCACTTTCCCTTCCCTCTTTCCCCCCCCTCCCTCTTTTTCTTTCTTTCTTCTCTTCCCTCCCTTTCTTTCTCCCTTCCCTCCTTCTTTCTTCCCTCACTCCTTCTTTCTCCCTTCCTTCCTTCCTCCCCTCCCTCCCTTTCTCTTTTTTTTCTTCACACCCCCTCCCGCACCCCGTTTTGGGCCTAACAACCCTCCCTGGAGCCTCAGGAGAGCCAAAATGGGGCCTGGGGATGTGCCACATCCCCCTGTGCTTCGTTTTGGGCCTAGGATGCCTCCCTGCACTTACCTGGGAGCCACAATCAGGTGTGTGGGGAGCACTTGGAGGGGCAGGGTGGGGCAGGGCCAGCTGTTCTTCAGAACTACTGGTTCGCCAAGCTGGATGTAAAATTAACACCTGGTTTACGCAAACTGGCTCAAACCAGCTGAATCCTATCCCTGCTTAATTGGCTATGGCTGAGAGCATAAGTATGACGATTCTCACAGACATGGCAATGAGCAATGCTCAACTTTAAGGATTTACAATGCTGTTTCTGTTCGTAAACAGGGTTTCCAGATGTCATCAGATTATTCAGGACAGAAACAAGTCTAGTGAGAACTAGTGTATTTGTGAGTTTGATTTTAGATTGTCATGAAAAGAGATGAAGTCAACATAATCAAAAGTTCTATCCAGGGAAAGGAAGTATTTTCCCTTTTCTTTTGTAATATCAGCAATTATGTTTTTGTAAGTTGCCCAGAGTCATCTGGAGGTTAAAAAATATAATAAAATAAAACAAAAAATAAATGGTCATTCAATGAAATTATTAAAATCTATAGAACAAATGTATTTTACATAATACTTTGTAAGTCATTCTATCAGAGACTTTAGGCATTAACTAAATTTAGATTAGGGGTGTCAAACTGCCTGCGGCCCAGATGCATCATATGCAGGCCACACCCACCCCAGCTCCACGAAGGGGGAAAACATCACAATGCATCACATGACAGCAATGTGATGTCGGCAGTTTGACACCTGTGATTTAGATGAAAGAGATAAAGTTGATGGAGAATTTAGAAACGCTTGGTAATAGGATTTTTTTTGTAATAATGAAATTAAAACTAAATATATTAGTTTAGGTCTAGTAATCAAGGCTATAAGAATCATCAAATCATTGGTTCCAGACATGTGCAAGGTGAATGATTGGAGTAAGGGTGTTTTTGCCTTCATTATTCCCAATGAAGTAAGTTTTACTTGCATTTGAGGGAACATACTAGTATTGTTTAGAAAATCTGAGGAACCTAAACATCAGCATCCAGTCTCTGCGGATTTGAATCACTTTGTTCTAAAATCTGGATTCAAAGCTAACAAATTCCTGTCCTTGTTCTACAACACAAATCAATTTTAGTGCTAAGTGTTAGAGACATTTATTATCAAAACATGAAACATATCAACTAATTAAATAGGGTTTTTTGCTAATTAATTGTGAAGAACATGTCTAGGCAATTGAAAGAAGTCTGTATAAGATGTGGCATACTCTTTCTATGCAAAAAAATAAGTAAGTCAGGCTTAAATAATACAATATTCCTAACTTAACAATGACAATCACATTACTTACCAATAGCTTTGGTATAATGTCTTGCTCCAAGCAGTAATTCTGGAGCTCGATACCAGAATGTAACAACTACTGGATCCAAATCAGCTAAAGGCTTCAAAGGTGAATTAAATAGTCGGGCAAAGCCCATGTCAGCTGTAAAATGAGGAGGGAAATTGAATTTTAACATATATGTTGCTTAATACAAACTGATTTGAGTTCAAATAGGCAGAAATCCTGTATAATTTAACTTTTAAACATATTGAACTTGTTTCAAAAGAAGTGTACAGAGCGTGTTGCATGATTAAAACAAGCTAATATGAAAACTTGGTCATGCAGGATGTTCCCCATATTCTGATCAGTCCTTGGAAAGTTTGGAAATATGGAACTGAATCACTTGAAAATGGCAAGAATATTTTAATGCATATAAAAATATTGATGCATGTTAAGATGTTAAATATTTCTAATACCAAATTAGTAATCTGACAGAAACAGTTCAATTTGTAGCAACCAAGGCAATAAAGCAACTAGCAAATTAATAGAACCTACTATTCAAAGGTAGCAGGATTCTTCTTAAGCTAGGAAAATAACACATCTGAATTCCTGGTGTGTTCACTTAGCTACCTAATTCTTCTCTACTTTGGTGGATTTAAAATAAGTGATGCTTGCAAGTATTTAAACAGCAACAGATTAGTAAAATACTGTATATTACTTGCATAATAAAACTACTGCTGCGGCTAAGTGCAAAACTAATGCATTTTTCAGTAGAAATTCCAATAGAGCTGAGAATCTGAGGTTGCAATTATAGGGCACGCAACAAAGGTTTTTTTAAAAATACGAAACCTAAGTATGTTTCAGGAGCAAGGTACCAGATATTTGGATATTCATTTGAAAAAATCCCATTCATCTGCTCTACAATATTAAGACTTCTTTAACTATATGGAACCCTATTTAAACTTTTGTTACATTTCATTTAAAAAAAATTAATTTTATTCTGCATTAGACAACAAACATTTAGCTGTTGAAAAAAATGAATGTTAATGTTGGCTGCATAGAAAATGGGGAGGAAGGGAAGGATAGTGTCAGAATATAAATATCTGAATTTTTAAAAAAAAATTTAAACAGGAAAAGACCAACATGATTATTGTTTATGAATCATCAGCTTTATCACACTTTTGAAAGGCAAACTTCCTATTAATGGCATTGGATGGCTTAACTGAATTGGAAGAAATGCTCTTTCAAATCCAAAACTAATGTGTAACTGTTTGGGGGAGCAATCATTTTTTTCAGAATTTTGTAATTAGTTCATGTTTGCAAGAAAAGTAGGTGTCAATTTTCAAATAATAGGTGATAGGTTACCTGTATCACAAGAAACATCACTGCAATTAACACTAAAAGTGCAATCTGTCCTCTGCTATTAGACCATCATGTTTCACTGACAAGAGGACTTAAATCTGTTAGTGTTAGTATAATTATTTATTTACAGGTCTAAGTGATGAAGTGTTCAATATTGGTCTAATTCTATTTCTTTCTAACTGAAACATACATTAGTTTCAGACAGGAGCAGCTATTTTAACAGACTGCTGTTCAACAGTCTCATCTAATTGAGATTGTGTTAATTGCATGTAAATTCATCTTAGAAAAGGAATTTAGAGAAAGGAAAATTAAGTATATTTAAACGTTCTGCAGTAATATCTGGATGTATCTGCTTAAAGATTCAGGATGCACATTAAGCATTTGCTGGTGCATATGTCCCTCAGGACACTGACGTGCAGTCAAAATATGTTTGGTTATTGTGAGCTTTACTATTATACTATATGTTTTAATATTTTAAAAGAACTATCTAAATAAAATATAGAATTTCTATATTACAAAAAGTAGTTCAACCAGAAATAAAAATCATACAATTTTCACAGCTTTTTCCTATTAAAAACATAGTTTTTCCTTTGCTTCCTATGATTGAGGAATTATCAATACTTTTCCAATTATGACTGTTAAATTTACTATTAAATGTTAGCATCACTGAGGAAAATTACAACATTTTTAATGAAAGCAGGGCCCAATTTAGGTTCTCCCAGCCTACAACCTGCTCTAACACTGTCCAACACGAACATATGTTATCTCTATTTGATTTGTGATCCAGTAGATTTTAACAATAAGTATTGACCTATGCACTGTTAGAACATTCTGTCTTAAATGCTACACTGGACTTATCAAAGATATAAACATACCAATTTTTACTCTTCCTCGCTCAGGACCTTCACCCATAACTAAAATATTAGCAGGTTTCTGTGGAAAAAAAATAAATACACAATACATATACCAAAGTAAACCTAAACATTTGTGGCTGAAATTAGCTTTACTTTCCAATTATAAATCAAAATGCAGTGGAATGTTAAAAGTGATAATGCCTGTACATTATTAGTTTGTTGTAAGACTACATAAGCAGCCAAATAATTTCCTTGACAATTTTTTTACCTCTTTCAAGTATCCTCACAATGGCTCCTCAGATGGGTAGCTATGTTCCAGAACACAGAGAAAAATGTGTTGTTTCTCCTGCCTCTCTAACTTCCAACATTAGCCAAATACAGAAAAGCAATGAACATTTCCTCCCAGTTAAATATAACTGTACAATATTTTATATAGAACTATATATTATTCTAAAATTAAACTCTCTAATATTTCATTTTTAGAAATACGGGTGCTAGTTTGGATTTTAAAGGCTTATTTCATGGACTTCGTTTTTCTTCTATTATTTTTTAGTTTCATCCATTTGCCCAATATATTTTATTTGACAGTATTTTTAGAAATTCTTGTAAACAACTTGTGCAATTGCTTTTAAAGTATTACAGAGCTATGCCAATATTAAATTGCTATTTCCTTATTAAAATGTTGCTAAACCTATAAAAACCAATAATAATAATTGGATTATATTGATCCTAATGTTGTATATTTGGTTCAGATTTTTATCTCTGAAATCAGTTTAAAGAAATGATTATTGTTCATTCAAGTAATCTGCCAGGAAAAGACACAACACTAATATTTCAGCATGCATGAATATTGAGGTAGCTATATGGCAGTATATGAATTTTAAGATCCATATTAACAATTAAATGTTTACAAAAATATGACAATAATAACATTATCTTTGACAGGGAAAGGTATACAACTGATTTGAAAAGGGTTATTTATGACTGCATAATTATGCAGATATTCAAAGAAAGCTGTAGATTTGTGCTCATATCTATTGTGATGGTAATTATCACAAGAGACTATTAGGCTATGTAGCTCTAATAGTGACTGATATAAAAAAAAATCAAAGAATATGTAGAATTGCTATATTGCCTTTCTACTTCAGTGAGGAAATAACAGGTCTTTGGTACTCCCTGAACCTGATGGTTTTCTTGCAGATGTTTCATTATTCAAATTAGGTAACATCATCAATGCTGCCGGTAGTAATACTAGCATTGATGAACCCATCTGTAAGAAAACCACCAGCCTAAGAGAGCATCAAGGATCCCAAACAAACTCCCAGCTACAAATATTCTTCTTTATAACTAACATACCTTTTTATAAGGATAAAAATATCTAAAGGTAAAATATTAAAGTTTAAAGGCTTTACTTTTTAAAGTTGGAATATTGGTGTCTACCATTGTCATCGTACCAATCTTATGATACGATTATTTTCATATGTTGGAAAATTCTTTTGAATTGGTCATACTATTTCTGTGCATAATTTTCATCAAGTTCATAGAAGTGGATTTTCCTTCCATTTTAAAAATAGAGAAAACAACTGATATAAACCTTCTGAGTTAAGCATAAAAACCACAAAAGAGTTTTTGATATCTAACGTGACTATTCCATATGCTTTCAGATGCACGCATAAACTTTCTGTCAGATTTATTTAATCACCAAAAGTAAAGCTGGATGAGGAAAAATCATAAACAGTGAGAATTATAAACAAATGAAATACAAATGGAAGTCTCAGTTATTTATTACTGGTAATCATTCACAGAACAATGGCAAAACTGATTTACATATGTCATGAACAAGACTGCTATTTTTGCCGTCTGAAAACTTTTGTTCCTTTAAATTTATATATTTACAAGCAACAAAATTACATTGCTATATATCAAAAGGGATTTTGAGGCATTAATGAAAATGGTCCTAAAATACTTCCTAACAAGATATTCTGAAAGTTTTCATAAATTTGAATACAGTAGTACAAAAAGTTTAGTTTAGATTAGAAATGAATAATCCTGAAAAAAATGTCAGAGCTTCACTGGCAAATTATTTAATACTTAATTGTTTATACAGATATATTTTCTTCCACAACCCCAAACTCAAATGACATTGATTGTACATGTTGTGTCACAAATAGACAATGAAAGAATTAGGGGTTATCTTTAGCAATAATTCAACAATATTGCACTGAACGTTACACCATATTCAAAGATATGATATTATTCAGATGATTAATTTCTCCCTTCAGGAATAACACAGTTAATTTTATTTTATTTTCAAAGTCTCCCCTTTTAATAATTTCTTCTGCATAGCATACACATAATTTCTAATTTTCTTTGCTATTCAGTTTTATCATAGGTAACAGATAGGTTTGCTCCAGTATTTATATAGGTTGTTATCTATAATGCCTGTTTTTTTTCTGCATAAAAAAGCAAAACCATGCAAAGACAAATAGAAAGAAAGCCTGCAAAGCAATATTTCATTTTACAAGCAGACTTACATAAAATCTAAATTTATATATAGTTCTATGAAACCACACAGATTATGCTTACAGCTATTTTCAAGCAAAACTCATTAACTAATTGAAAGCAAACCCTGGATTCAATTCAAAGCAAAATAAACATAAAAACATAAAATGTAAATACAGATCACCCTCTGTGTCTTGGATGCCAAACAAAACATCAGGAAAAAAGACATGTAAGGAACTATGTAAGGAACCATCATACTACTTCCTTTACATCCTATGTTTCTGTCCAGATTATGAATGACTTCTGAGATATGCATTTACTATTTATCATAACTTGATTAAATATTGTCTGTTACTCTCCTGCTTAAATATCATTGTGTCCTTACTTTTAATTTATTTTATGTAAGCCTATTTTACTTAGTTGCAAGAAATATGACATAAAAACATAATGCCCTTATCATGGCCACAGCTCTCTTAAAGGTAATCCAGATGCCTATGAGGGTTGAGACACAAAATGAATGTTCAGATTTCTGTGAAAATATATTAGGCATTTGATGGATAAAATAACTTGGATTATTTGATGTTGGATTCTTCCTGGGCAATTTCTATAGAGTTGACTGAGGAAAACTTGCCTACTCTCCAGAAGAAGATGGAACCTATGAGTCTTGAAGAAATGGAGAGGATCCTCAGAGATTTATTCTAGCTGGGCATGGACGGGAGAACGGTAGAGCGTGTCATCAGCTTCAAGTTCCTGGGGATCCACCTCTCTGAGGATCTGTCCTGGCAGATCAACACCACCAGCCTGATCAAGAAAACTCACCAACGTCTCTTCTTTCTGAGATTACTAAGGAAGAACCACCTTTCCCCAACTATTCTGATCAAATTCTACCGCTGTGCAGTCGAGAGCATCCTAACCAGCTGTATTTCAGACTGGTATGGAAATTGCACCATTAAAGAAAGGAAGGCATTACAGGGGGTGGTGCAAACCGCCCAACGCATTATAGGGATCCCACTTCCTGCTATTGTGGACATTCAGAGGAAACGATGTCTGCAAAAAGCCCACAGCATCGTTAAAGACTCCTCCCATCCAGCCCATAAACCGTTTACCCTTCTTCCATCTGGAAGGAGGTTCAGGTGCCTGCAATCTAAGACCAGCAGGCTAAGGAACAGCTTCTACCATACAGCGGTCTCCTTATTGAATTCCTCAACTCGTCTATTCCCCCACACACACTGATACTTTCTCTGATAATATATATCTTGTATAAACTCTCTGTGCATTATACTTATATTCAATATGTTCATAAACACTCTGTACAGTCGTATATATTCCTTCCATAGACATATATTCTGTATATTCATAGATATTCTGTATATCCATATATAGTTACATATTTTGTCTATCTGTATATATATATTTATACTTCATTGTTGTTTTGCACTTCTGGTTAGATGCTAACTACATTTAGTTGCATTCATGTGCAATGACAATAAAGTTGAATCTAATCTAATCTAATCTCCAAGAAAGTGATCAAGAACTGAATTCAAAGGGTGATTTAGTTTATCCTTGAGTGATGGTGTTGCCATGCCATGCCTGCCTTGAAGGAGACAGTGGTAAGTCCCGATTGCTAGATTTCAAACTGTTAACCTATGTACAAGGTTAAAATGAAGCTTGTGTTGAAGGAAATAGTACAGCAATTTTAAAGGGACTTGGAGAAAATAGATAGCTCTTTCAGTAGAGTAATAAAATATTGAATATGTTTCTAGATGAACTTTGGACAGAGCAAGATTGGATCTGATTCTCCTGGTCCTACTTGATTTCTAAGAAGAATTCAATATCACCAATAAAGTAGGCCTTCTGGGCAGCCTATGGGGACTGGGAATGAGAGCACTGTACTGTACCAGTTCTCTTCCTTCTTCTGAAGTGATTTCCAGTTAATGTAGGTAGGTAGAAAGAGATTTAGCCTAAGGCCTTTGCTATTCAGGGTTTCAGTTTGATGTCAACATTAGGTTGCTGAGTGAGAACATCCACCAGCATAGGTTAAGGTATTATCACTATGCAGATGACACTGAGTTATATATCCAATCTCCTAAATGAATGGGCAATGCTGCATAGCTCCTATCTATTGATGTTAAGTATACGGATGGAAAGGAACAAGCTTAGGTTCAGGCCTACAAAGAGTGAGTGGTTTGCTCTCAAAGTCTAAGGGATTCACCATCTTGAATCCTTGATGGGCTTGCATTTTCTCAGGTGGCACTCTGAGACTCCCACTTAATGAACAGATGGCAGCCATAGTCATGAGGATCTTTACACAAATCCATCTTGCATTCCAATGACAACCTTTCCTGGACTGGGAGATCCTCATAATCATTCATATCTTAATAGCTACCAGTTTGGAAACTGCAATATATTACCTTTGATAATCACTTGGAAATTTCAACTGAACTAGAATGCAGTTGTATAAATAACTATAGGCATTCCACTTTTTGTCCATGTAGCATCTCTGCTCTTGTGCACAGCACCAGGTTACCACAGGGCTTCAAGATGCAATTCAAGATGTTGATGATTACCAATGAAGTATTTCATAGTTTAGGATCTGGTTACCTATGGGACTGCATTTCCCTTGACATTTTTGCCTTACCAATAAGATCTGGTAGAATTGTACAGCAGTCACCTCATGGGATTTAGGAAAAGCACCTTCTTTTTAGCTACAGCTGCCTGTGAAACAGCATTCCCTAAGGCCCATATGGCTACACCCCTGCTGTGCTTTTCTAAAGTTGATTAAGCAGGCTTGACATGATCCACTCCCTGATAGCATATCTTGATTTTATGACTGTGAATAACATCATTTCCCTTATGTGCTGAGTAACAGAATTGGAAGTGTGTGCAAAGGTTCTACCTACAACTGTCTAGGAGGACCTCCAGATTGTGCACTGGGATACTGCTGTCCCATCCAGAACTAGAGATGGAAGAACCTTGTCTCTGGAAGGTCCAAATATCCACAGCCATTCCATCTGGCTAGGGCTGAGTCAGAGCCCATTTTGCCCCATCCAGGCCTGAACAGCTCTAGATACTGGGATAGAACATCCACAGCATCACTCAAGGGCCTGGAGTAGAGGTATAAAGCTGGGTGGAATCCACATATTGATATCTCCTCACAAATTGATGAAACATCTCACCCAGTGACTTCAGCTAGATATTAAATAGGAGAGGAGAGAGAACCAAGCCCTGAGCATGGGGCCATGGGGTTGAGAATGAGAGAGTGGAACGTGCCCCAGAAATAAGATATCTTTGGCTCAATCCCTATGAGTGGTCTCTCTCCCAACTCCCATCGTATTTTTCTCTACTTGTCATTACCTTGATTTTATGGTTTGCTTCCATCCCTTCAGAGCCTTCCTCATTCACCCTTCCATTGCAATCCATGCCCCCACCTCTGACTTCCACCTCTCATCTATAAACCAAATGAGGCCTTGCTGCCTAAGGTGCTTCTGCCTAGCAAATAGTAACAACAATCAAGAATCCACTTCATCTTCTAATTACAATCACATATTGCTCAATGAGTCTTTTCTCACTGGACTGTAGCTCATTCAAACCTGCACACACACACACACACACACCATACATACACACTATACATATACCATTCATGGCTCTCACATGTGAAGAAAGACTGTTTCATCCTCTAAATCCTTCAACTAGACGTTAACAATCCAGTATTTTCTTACAGAATCCCTTTATTCTCCTCAGCTATTGACATAGACTATGCAGAGATGTCTATCCTAATGTAGTCTATCCAAATGTATTCAACGATTGACTGGTGGGGAGGAGCTGCAGCTACAGGACCCTGGTACCAGTCCAGTCCTCTCCTGTGTCCACCACAACAAAACCTGTCCCTAATTATTCTAACAGGTAGGCCATTTATGTTTCACTTCAGTAGATTTATCCATTCTAAAGTTTATCTTTTTAGGAAGATTAGCCTGTTGGATATTAGCTTGAAAAGTATTAAATCTGCAGTTGCGGGACTATATCATAATGAAGTCTGCAAGTCCTCCTGCAGCTGCCCAGGTGTAATCTGAGCTTATCTCCAAGCATATTGATAAATAAGAGAACCAGTGTTGATAATATAGCTTTTCCTGCCTTGATTCAATATTTGCCAAACACAATGGAGGTGCCTAGATGAACTGTGGCTGCCAATCCATTTCACAACAGTCCAACATCCTTAAGTAGCACAGTTTGCTAATCTACACTACGTTCAGAATTGATTTACAAGATTCTAATAAATTCTTCCATTATTCAATTGGGGTTGACAGTAACTGCAGGGTTGACAGTAACTGCACAAGCAAAATTATTGAAAGAAATAGTTTCTCCTTTCCATACTATTTGAACATAAAGTTCAAAACAAAAGGTAGAACAAAAATGTAGGCTTTGGGGTTTGAAAGCAACTTTGAATGAATTCCAAGAAGAGTCTGCCAAAAGCTCTTCATATAAGTCGGGTATTTTATTTATCAGCTATTATTTATATGCCACTGAGTTGCACAACACTATATGCCCTACAAGGTGCAAGAATAACCCAATTATAAAAATCAGTATAAGTATTTATCTTCAGCTACGAATTTCCTTCACTGGAAAAGGACTATTTTAACCCTCTTCTGAAAGAATAAAACAGCAGGACCTAACATGATCTCAGCAGTATAGCTGTTAAGGAATGAGGAGGCTGGCAATAAGAATACCCTTTGCTTATCTTAGGTAGGTACTCGCAGCATCCTTTTTTGACTAAATTAGTGTTTCTTAGCCTTGATAGCTTTAAGATGTGTGGACTTTAATTTCCCTATTTCCTAGGATAGCATGCTGGCTGGGGAATTCTGAGAGTTGAAGTGCACAAATCTTAAAAGTTGTCAAGATTGAAAAACACTGGTCTAGATTGCGTACAGCAGGCATATTCTGGACAAGTTAGTCCCAAAAATAAGCATTTTTTTCCTTTAACTTCATAAGAGTTGTTTAGCAAACCTGGTTTTTAGAACATTTGTTTTACTTAAAACATTTTTCATAGTGTTATTCTAAACATTTCTACAAACATGTATGAAGGTCATTCATACATGTGCACTGTCTGGAATTCAATGGGCAAGTATGTTGTCCTAGACTAATGCTCATTGTACTGAAAGAAACCATAAAGAAATGAGTTGCAATGTGAAAGTGATTTGCAGCAAAGGGAGAGCAAGTATTTTTGGAATCAAGGTTGATTTCTGGTAACTACACAGATATTTTCAGATATTTTCAATACTGAAGTGGATTTGCATCAATTTTCTTCAACCCAGCCTGCAGCCCTGGGATTTTCTGGTTTCTACTACCCAAATACTAAGAAGCTCTGACTATTTAAGTGTATGGTTTTCTTTAAAAATCAGATTAGATGCTGCACTTGCTGACAATTTGTGCCGGATCCAGGCAAGAACATTTCTGTCATACAAAAAAATAAATCTAAATACCCCAAGATGCACTGATGATCATTAATTCAGACAGAAAGCAAAGGATGGGCACCATACAAATGGCTATTGAGCCCTGGTTCTAATTAAGTAATGCCAAAAGCAAAAATGAAAATTACTACGCTCCAACTGCTAGAATGCTCTGCCAGCACAGTCTCAATACATCTGGAGAATCTGGTAGGGAAAGCCCAGACAGATTTTTGGACTAATCCAATAAGGCAACATGTATGTTCTTAAGAGCATTCACAGAAAATAAAGAAATGTTATTTAAATAATTGACAAGTCAAATATGCAAGTTATACTGAATATGGACCTACTCCTTACCTAGTAGCTTTTATGTTGTTTTTTAAAGAAAGAATGCAAAAGCAGCTATGCTGTTTCTCTTGCCAAATATTTAAAAAAAGACATATGAAATAAAAACACCTATTCAAATAGACATTTTCCTGCTAAGTTAAACTTGAAAACAAACTATGAATACTTTATACCTAATATATTGTGCAAAACATTACCACTAGATAAAAGCCTTATATCTATTTCTAATCCCCACTGTAGATCTACTTACCAAATCCCTGTGTAATACCCAGTTAGCATGTAGATAATGAATGCCATCTAAGATCTGATATAATAGAGATTTCACCATTCCTCGAGGTAACTGAACTGGCTTCTTGTTTGCCTTAGAAGCTCTGTGAAATTTTATTATGTGCTAAAAAAAAGCAAACATAATTAATCAGCATGAATGTTTCATTATAGCAAAAATGTCTACTGTATTCATTACTGAGTTGGTATTTCTGATATTAGAACAAGAATTACATATATCACTTTATAAGGGTTAAAGCATCTTCCTTTTCATTTAATTTTGTACTCAACAGCTGAATTTTGATCTTAGATTTTATATCTATTTTTGCAATCTATATCTATCTCTCTCTGTTACATTACAAACTATAAGCTTTCCAACACTACTTTCAAAGAAAGTTTCTAGATTTGTACTTCCTTATGCACATCTAGAAGATATGGCTATAATTACATTAAATAACAAAAAACAACAACTACACTAAGGTCAGATTAAAAAACAACTATACTAAGGTCAGATTAAAATGATTTATTTCATACGATGACATATGTTCAATATTTTTCAATATTGGTATAAATCTATTTCTTATGGATCTACAACCATTTCTCTACCAGAAGATTAGGATATTGCTATGGCCATGTAATGTACTTGATGAAGCTCTTTTGCCTTTCATAGCATGTCTAAAAGTCTGAAATATTTTAAGCATTTTATTTCCCTTTTTTATCTCCCTCCCACAAAAGAGCTGTCATTTATTGTATCCATCCTGTGTTCATTTAAGGAAGAAAAAATATTTTCTTATCTGCTACATTGCCGAGCAAACAGAAGTGTCTCTTAAAAAAATCTTGTGAAATCTTTAAATATTTTAGGGGGGAAGAAAGAGAGAGAGAGAGAGACAGAGAGAGAGAATGAGAATGAGAATGAGAATGAGAATATTTGCAGTAAATATTGCAATGAATGGCAACAGGGAAAATTGTTTTGAACTTCTAGCCACTATTTATTATGTATTATGTATTATGTATTTTCAAGTCTCATCATGGGGAGGTGTCCATGACAGGGTTGTAACTGCAGATTGAAGCTCTATCACTTAGTACACAGGTGTCAAACTCGATCGTGTCATGTGACATATCGTGATGGTTTTTGCCTTTGCAGAGCCAGGGTGGGCGTGGCCTGCATATGACCCGTGGGCTGCCAGTTTGATGATACCCCTGATTTATTAGGACAAGCAATACTGATGAACACACAAAGAAACAGGACTTCCAATTTGTAGCTTCGCTTGCCATTTTATTGGCTAATCCACAAGCATTCTTACCCAAAGGTCATGTTCTGCATAGTCAAAAAGGAGCCATACTTTTCTGTCAGCATGAGACAGAAACACCTTTTGCAGAGAAATTACATTTGGATGCTTGAGTTCCCGCAACAGCTGTAAAACAAATACCATACACTAGAAAGATGTACAAATCAAAAATACAAACTGACAATTCTTTTTGTAACTTTAAAACAAGCTTGTTTTTCAGGCTTAATCTGAAATCTTTTAATTCACAAAGGACAAAAAAAGCAGCGTGGGATTCCTTTTAATTAAGGAATTCCTATCAGGTTTTTAAATTAGACTAACAGCTGGGTCAAACATACCTCCCTTAGGATGCAGATAACACTAGTTAAATTTGAACTGAAGGGAATTTCCACAATTTAAAAAATGATGCAACTTTAACCCAAAACTAAATGACATATAAATAACCAAATATACTTTGAATGCCTGGATCTTTTATGACTTTTTAAATTATGCATGTTAGTCATAGAACTGTAATTCAAGAATCTGACAAAATGCTCAGTATATATATTTTTAAATTAATCTGTCAATACACAGATGAAGATATGCAAAGTGGCTTATTTTCTATATCACAAGTCATGCTTTACAATTATTCTTTTGTACAATTGTCGATATTTATCTCTACATCTGACAAATCGATTTGTTCCTTATAAAAATGGACTTACAAAAATAGTAACTTTAAGCTAAAAGGTTTAAGATTACTACTGAATGCTTCGTAATTGAAAAGCCAGAAGTAGCACATTTTTAAAAAGTCGCTTTTGAAAAGCAGCCCTGTAAGAAAATAGGTACATTTCATAAATATTATTTTAAAATAATGGCAACATAGTGACCTGAACAGTCTCAAAAAAGCCTTTTATTGTTTATACACTAAAAGCCCATCCCTTCACTTATTCTTTGTTCAGTGGTAAAGACATATTTACAGATAAAGCTCTGTTTACTTTTTTTTCTTTGTTCTTATTTTGTTCTGTAACTAAGGCAAAACAAAGTAGGGCACTTTACAAACAGAAAATTGTGTAACAGTATTATTCCTTCTATTATACTTGTGATCCTGTTCACATCATCTAACTACTATTCAAAGGTAATCTAAACAAACAGAGGGATGATGATAAAGTACCACCATAATTAACAGATCTTAAACATGCAGATGAAGATATTTCACATAATACAATTTTAATTTTAACTCAAGCAAAGGTATCTTACATTAATTAAATTCATAATCCGTTTGCCCTGATTAATACAGTTTATTACCACATTTACCATCTATATATGTAATTGACTCCATATTGATATTGAGTTATAATATCAGTATTTTTTCCTAAGCTTATTTTGGAAATTGCTTAGATACAAACTGACTGTACTTTAATGACAATTTACCAATTACTATGGTTGTTACTACAAGTAATCCTTGACTTATGACCACAACTGAACCCAAAACTTCTGTTGTTAAGTGAGACATTTGTTAAGTGAGTTTTGCCCCATTTTATGATCTTTCTTGCCTCAGTTGTTAAGTGAATCACTGCAGTTGATAAGTTAGCAACCTGGTTGTTAAGTCTATCTGGCTTTCCCATTGACTTTGCTTGACAGAAGGTTGCAAAAGGTGATCACATGACCTTGTGACACAGCAACGGCCATAAATATGAACCAGATGCCAAGCATCCAAATTTTGATCACATGATTATAAGGATGCTGCAAAGATCGCAACTGTGAAAAGTGGTCATAAGTCACTTTTTTCAGTGTAACTTTGAATGATCACTAAATGAACGGTTGTAAGTCGAGGACTTACTAAACTTACTAGAAGTAGCATTATGATCTACTTTAAACTGACTTTTTCCCCAAAAACAAGATGTACACTATCACAGTAACTGAATTTATGTTAATATGAACACTAATTTAGAACTGAAGCTACTTACAGCTATTTCTCTGCATGCAGACATAGAAATCCCAGTACCTTCAATTTGCTTCAAAGCATAGTCTTTATCATCTTTCCTGTGATAGGGAACAAAAAACAGTACAAAACTGCATTATAAATTCAAAAGAATTCTTATAAGCACCATTTAGGGTAACACACAGTCAAATGTTCAAAATTATTTACATTCAAGTAAAGGTTTGAAAAAAGGTAAATGCTAGGTAAGTTATATTTTATATAATACATAGCCAAGATCCACATAGCTAGCTGGATTAGAGCATGACCTTTATATGGGACTATTTTATTTGCTGTGCATAAATATAAGTTGAATGTAACTGAATCTTTGATAATAAGTTGAGAGTGTCAACATTTGAGTATAAATTCCACAAAATAAGCGGCTTGAAAATTATTTTTAAATATGCTATCAACAACTAGAAATAAAAGTATAAGATACAAGCTAGACAAAACATATTACTAAATATATGTGTTTATGTATTTTCTTTGTATAAAACAATATATCTTCCAAATATATCAGAAATTGATATATCATCAGAATAGCTAAAATGTAAAGTTAAATATTTAACATGAATGCGTAAGACTATACAACCTATTTTTCCCATTTCAAAATATATGTGATCTGTCCAAAAGTGCCTTGACTGAATGGCTTAGAAATAAAAACAAAATTATAGATGAAAGACTGATTTTGAAAACAAAAGTATAAAAATTTTCTTCGCAAAGTAAATTTATTTTTCCCATTGTACAAACAACTTTTAAAAGTACAACCATTTAACTTGACATAATGTTACATGAAATGGCCAGGGAATGCAATGTAAAGGAAATTATCCGTCCATTTTGGGAGATTTGTATGCCCAATCCCATTTCTTTCCTACATGTTCTCTATGTACAACAGGGGTTCCCAACCACCAGTCTGTGGACAGGTCCTGGTCCGTGGCATGCCAAAAACTGGGCCGTGCAAACAAATGATCAGGCAGCACATGAAACTACATCCCCCCTCATTCACAGAAAAACCTCTCTCCACTGAAATGGTTCCTGGTACCCAAAAGGTTGGGGGCCACTGATGTACAGTTTCATCAGTCTGAATGTAGAAAATTATTATATCTGATAACTCTGATACTTTCTAGCAACACTACGAAGATGAATTAAAGGTTTAAAGGTTTCCCCAGTCCAGCTGTGACTGACTCGAGGAGGAAATGCTCGTCTCTGATTTTCAGCTGAGAGAGCCTACGTTGTCTGAGAGATGCTTCTGTTATCATGTGGCAAGCATGAAAATGCAGAATGTAGTAACCTTCCCACCAAAGTGGAAGCTCTTTATCTAGTCCTGTTTGCATGCTTTCAAGTTGCTGTGGGTTAACAGGAGCTGGGACGAGTAATGGGAGCTTATCCTGTTATATGACACTTGGATCTCGAACCCAGGCTGTCGGCTTTTCATCTGACATGCCCAGTGTCTTAACTGCTAAGCCACTGTACCATCACAAAGATGAATCGGTTGTTATAAATAACTTTGGCAATTGATCGTAAGATTAAAAAATCAAACATAAATAGTTAGAAAAAATTAAGTAACATTCAACAAAGCTTTGAGATCTCTCATTGATATCCTATAAGGGATCTCCTCTCTTTATTACAGAAATCTAGGTCCCTTTCACAAATGACTGGAGGATTAAGAGATCTTCCATAGTGCACTTTGAGATATATGGAAAAATAACTAGAATAATTTCCTTCCCCATTTTGTTGACATAATCTTTCCTTTAGCAGAAGTTTATATTATGTACCAGAATAAACTAAGTCTGAACTATATAGTAAAATTGGAATACTCTCTTGGAATTCGTTCTAGGTGAGATTGTACTTTATTTAAAGTAGATAGTCCTTGAGTTACAACAATAATTGGGACCAGAATTTCTTTGCTAAGCAGAATGTTGTTAAATGTGATATGTGATCAATCAAGAGCAATCTTGGCAGTCCCAATTGCCATAATTAAGCAAAGCCAACCAGTCATCAGGCAATCGTCCACCTCAATCCAAACCATTTGTTGTTTGGTCTCTCTCAGCCTTAAGCCTTGATAAGGTAAGGGACTGCCTCCTCTTCAATTCCCCTCATCTGCCTATCTCGCTCCATCTCTGTCCTTTGGCCACACTCTCCAGTGGCACTCCTTGGTGGCAGTGACACTGGGGCTGAAGTAGATAGCGTTCTGAGGCTTTCAGAAGTCCAGAGATTAAAGCACCAGGTCAGAAACAAGGAAAATATGAATTCTTTTTCTGCCCTAGACATGAAAGCCAACATTGGGCAAGTCATTCTCTCTCAATCCAATTTACCTCATAGGTTGTTGTGGGAAAATAGGACGGAGTATTAAGATTGTTCATTGCCACGAGTTATTTATAAAAAATAACAAAGGTGGGATAAAAATAGTTTTAAAAAATCTAAAATTCAGTCTCAGCCAGCCATCCCCACCCCCGGGCCTCTACTTCGGCTCCAATGCCGAAGAATACTCCCTCAAGACCTGTGCCATGATCAGCACTGTAGCATATATGAGCCGGGGTGGCACAGTGGTTAGAATGCAGTACTGCAGGCTACTTCTGCTGACTGCCAGCTGCCTGCAATTTGACAGTTCGAATCTCACCAGGCTCTAAGTTGACTCAGTCTTCCATCCTTCCAAGGTCGGTAAAAGGAGGAACCAGATTGTCGGAGGCAATATGCTGACTCTGTAAACTGCTTATAAGTCTAAGTGCTACTGCTATGCTATAAAGCTCCAGCCATCCCTGCCTACTCTGCATTCCACAGGTTTTGCTGCACTATCCTTTGCCATTTTCCCATTGCTGACAGGCCATTCTCGGCCTGGCCCAATATTAGGCAATTGCTAGACATGGCAGATCTTCTCCCCGAAGCCGTTCACAACATTCTCCACATGTGTCGTTCTTGTGATGCTTCAGAAAGCCTTTGGAAGGCTTCTGAAGCCTTACAAAGCATTGCGATATTGTTGCACCCACCATTCTACAATGTGCAATGCCGTTCTCAGAGTGCAGGTAATAATCTTGGTTGTATCATTTATTTATAAAGTTCACTTGAAAATAAATTTAAATCCTGTCATTGGGATAAGAAAATGGATTGGAAGCTATTAAGATTTCTGAACAAATTCCTTCTGGTTTTTGATATTTTGGATACATGCCTGTCCTTCTATAAGTACACTAATCATGTACTGACTATAAGCAAAAAACCAGGATTTTGAGTCCCATATACTTGTTACGATCAACCTGTAAAATCCTACCCAAATGAATGAAGAAGCATTAAGATTCATGGGTTGCCACATCCAATGCAGCCTGCAAGGCAACCTTGAGACTCCACTTGCAGAGTAAAAGCCAAGATTTTATGTGCAATAAAATCTACTTTTCTTCTTATCTAAATGTAGCTGTAGTCTTAGGCTTCCTGGAACTGGGCGAGAATCATCTTTTGCATCTTAAATTCTCTCCACTTTGTTAAGTACTCAGCAGAGAATGAGACAGTCATTTTAGATCACATTCTATGTGGTTAACAACCCTTGTCCATTGAGTGCTATTCTGTCTGCAGAGATTTTTCTCCCCCGGCCTCTTATCCTGGTAGAAGTCTATTCCAAATTATAGGAGCCAAGACCAAATATCTTAACCACACTTTCTCTTATTATGAATATAGTAGAACAAAACAACTTTGGTTCAATTACTGAGTCAGGCTCCCAGGTATCTGAGCCAACAGCAGATTTTTCAACATCATCATTTTGTACCAGCATCTTCCTTGAATCCTCAACCAATATAAATACTGGCAATTAAAAGAGGTAGGGGCAAAATAAGGAAGGTCCAAAATAAATATAGCATTCTTCTTTCAAATCAAGAGGTGAAGTAAGGTTTGGTTTAATCCAGCCAATCGGATGCTACAATAATCATAAGTGTGATATCATGAGGGCATGAGGCAAAAGCTTGGTCATCTCAGCTGTGTGGAACAATAGATTCTGCAAAAATCCATCCATTTTCAGAAACCACTAGATCTCCTCTAGAATGTTATATTCCAAAGAGGGAATAGAACATTCTGGAGTTCTTGGAAATTCCTGGTGATTCTGTGTTTCTCTAATTTTAATATGTATAAAATACAATTTAAAATTGTATAAGGTATCTAGAGAGGCACAGTGTAACAAGCAATGCAAAAATATTTTATGTAAATAAATTCAATCTATATGATTAAAAAAACAAGGTGGAAACAACAGGTGCAAGGTATGGGCATATATGAAATAGCAGCTACAATAATTGAGCAGATTTGGAGCAGATTTGTTTAAAAAGTGACTAGACTGCCGAAAATGACTGCATTGGCTACCAGTCTGCTTCTGGGTGCAGTTCAGAAGCATAGAAGCCCTTGATGGCATAGAATGAGGCTATCTGATGAATCAACTTGTTCTACTAGGACAAGCCCACCCCATTTATGCTGTACAGTAGAGAGGGCCTACTGTGGATCCCATCAAAGAACTCCCAAGTATTGGGATCCAGAAAAAGCTTTCTCTGCCATAGTAATCCCCTCTTTGGACGATCCTATCTTCCACAAAAGTCTGAAGATCTGGCTCTGCCAGTTGGTCTCAAGACTCAATGGAAGAGTACCACACTGGAGGTGGCTACTAGATTGATAACAAGCCCCACCTCCCCCCTTGCTCCCTGCTTCCCCACCTGCCTGCCTTTTATTCTCATATCGTTGTATCATTGTTTTCTTTTTCACTGTTTATTCTATTGTTCCATTACTTTACTACTGTTATGTTTATACTTCATTTCATTTCTCCATTGTTATTGTTGTAAGCCACCTAAGGTAGACCCACAGTGAAATACGGTAGGAGGCAAATAAATTTAACAAACAGAAGATATTGTGTGCTCATCCATTGTCAGAGAAAGAAAGGGTGATGTGGTTCTTGCGAAAGCTCAGAGATAAGCAACTTAAAGTCAGTAAGATACAGGTTACTTCAATTCTAGCAGACCTCTCTGTAGTCCTGCTATACTTTTCAAATTTTAAAATGAGGCCTTCTCTTCAATCTCACAATGTGAGAATAATTCTACAGGTTATTTTTTTCCATCATTCAGTCTTTGGAAACATAAGCCTATAAATATAGTCCTAGGTATTTTTAGAATTGAGTCTTGCTATCTTAGCAGGGGCGAAGCCTCAATGAAACTTGGATTTGCCAGCCTTCATAAATAAAGTCAAAGTTTATTACAGTACTTCACTAGGATAACAGAGAACACTCTGATCAGTATATCTATCATTTACTATGCACATCTCAAAAATCTTTTATCTTATCACTCTAATCTATGTATACTGTATTTCAGGATAACCTGGAATGACCAGAAAGTGCCCTTGTATTAGCTCATACCTCTGAGCCTCTAACTGAGGACACTTGGCAACCTTTACAGCCTGAACAAAATAACGTTGGCTTTATGCGTAGTGGGCAAAATAAATAGTTTTCCTATCTTTTAGCTATGACCAAAATCAAATCTAGTCCATCTCTTATCAGACCCAAATTTATTCTTCCTGCCCTCAGATATCTCCCCTGCAATCCCATTTAAACCAAAGCGTAGAAGCTTCCTCTCCAGTTCACAGTGCAGTCCAAGGGCAGCCTTTGCAAGAAAACTGCAACCTGGATAAACCCTAACTCTTCCATTCTCCATCAAGTGAAGACCTCAATATTCTATCTCCTTGGACATCCTCACAAGGACATGGGTACCTTCCCTAAACTGGCCAGCAAATCAGATCTCTGCGATTTTCCACCTCAACATTTATAAAAATCTTAGTTTTTTCATTGTCCAGGATCCCTCATTGTCATTATATATAATTAGGCACCCAACAGATAATTCCAATAAACGTGGTTATTCCCTTCAGTGTTGTTCTCCTTTTTCAGACCAAATCCATGACTTAATCATCATCTAAAGAGATAGCCCTGCATGGAAATTAGTTCTTCACTCCCTAACAAAAAGAACATTCTTCTCTAACAGACTGGTCTTGTTATTATACCTCTGAAGAAAAGAATCTCAACAAGGGTGAGATCAACCTGATTCCTTAATATTGGTCAAAGAATTAAAAATTGCACAAAATTTACTTGGCTGTCCTTTCTCAGCAAAACTATTTTTAAGAACATAGTAACAAAGAGCTATATCTATATCAGTTATTTTTTTCTCTCCTTTCAGGGGAGAAAAGTTTATAACACCTTTTACTTATATATCATAAATTTTAGATTTTAAGTCCGAAATCAAATATTTTCTTATTCATCTTCTAGTACCCTGGGACTTTCGCTAACTTTGGCGAGGAGATTTAATCTGGATGCAGAGTTTAATATAGTCTACAGACCTTGTTCATTTAATTACATTTTCAAAGATTATTCATTTTTGTCTACATTCCTTTTTTTTTTTTTAAAAAGAATCACATTTTGTTAGTACAGTGGCACCTTGCTACTCATCATTAATCCAGGAGGTGTGAAGACTACCAAAAACTCTGAATGCCAAACGGTTTTTTCCATAAAGAATAATATAGCAAGTCAGAAGGCAGCTGACATTGACAAGTTCTAGCTTGGGTGTCGAGTACCAAACAAACAATAAGGGAGTACTGGGACAAAATTTGTGCATTAAAATGTGTTGAGTATCAAATTTGATGAGTTTCAAAGCTGCTGAGTGCCAAGGTACCACTGTATGTGCTATGCCTGTTTTTCCCTATTTATTGCAGCAACTTTCGACTTTGGATTTAATTCTCTTTTTACAAAAGCTTTATATTGCTATTAAGTCATGAAATATGTGAAAATGTATTATATTTTAAATAAATAATCCAGGGTATGGCACTTGTAAGTGCTAGTACAATAAGAAAAGTCTGGAGAAAAATAAAGCATGGGGGAGGGGAGAATTGACCAATTCAGCTATAGTGAGATAATCCTACATTAAAAACGACAAAAAGAAATATATTTCCAAGGAACTGCAGCTGATATACAGAAAAATGTAGTGGGGGAAAACTATTATTTTCCTTGTATTGTATACAATATTGGCATACATGTAGACCATGGATGGTCAACTCAGAAGAATTATTATTATATTAAACTACTATCCTATTGAACAAAAATCTTGAAAGCTTGTGCTTCATACACTATGCAGTGATAGTTTATTAGATAAAGTCTAATTTATTATTCATTCAATCAATTTATATGTCCACCTCTCTGACCATAAGGAGTCTGGGCAGCTAAGTATAGTTTAAAATACGATAATATAACATAATGCAGAACTGACATGTTATAAAAATATACCAGAAACTGAACAAATTCATGGATTCTAATTGCTTGAGTGAACATTATATATTAAGTCACCTACAAACAATATTTTGGCTTGGTTTGCACATTATATAAAACCATTGGAATTGTTTTTTTGTATTTCTCCTGAACGCATACACTGGAGTGTTGGCTGGCCTTTTGGAGCAGTCAGATAATAATTATAAAGAAGCCAAAACTGCTTCTTACCAAATTCACTGATAGAAAGCTTTATTGGAGCAAGTTATCACATTCAGTCATTCATTATATTTACAATAATTCTTTTCTACTGTGATAGGAGATTTAAATTACTAAAAGTTTCACTCAAGTTATGCATCACTCAGAATGTATGAAGTGATCTTTAGAGCCAAAATTGGTCCTCAATTGGCAGTTTTGTCAATAGTATGTTTTAAAATATATATTCACATATTTCTCAACAATCTTAAGAACAATCATAATTTCTCCTGCCTAGCATTAAGCTGCACAGCACTTCCCAAATGTCTTACCTACTTCCAATCTCAATTCAACCAAATATGTTTCCAAACATTTTGTGTTGCGTGCCTTCTTGCTGACTCCTGGTGACTACTTGGACTAGACCCTGCAGTTTTCTTGGCAAGATTTCAGAACTAGTTTGTTACTGCATTCTTCCTATGGCTGAAAGTGAATGACCTGCCCAGGGTTACCCAGCTGGCTTTGTGCTTAAGGCAGGAGTAGAACCCATGGTGTCCTAGTTTCTACTCAGTGCAAAATTTAGCCAAATAGATTTGCAAGCATATTGAATAATGTGTCAAGATCATTGCAGTTTTTACATTTATTCCTGCTATCTTTACATGCAAGACTAATATGACTTTTTAATCACTAGGCAATCATTCAGCCTTTATATATGTTAAACAAGTCACACAGTCACCTTCTAACCAAGCTTTAGCTATATTTTAATAATAGACAGTGTACAACTTACACTTGTGGCCTAACCATTTTTTAACTGTGTTTGTGACTTTGTCATCCATTTTTCTTCAATACTTACATGTATAGCATTCTTTTCAATTTAATGTTTGACATATCACTATCATTTCCATTTAGATCTCCAAAATAATAATTTAATATTTCCTCATATAAGTATCATTGTAAATGATGACATATCTTGAATTTAATTCATTAAAATGGCGGACCCTTGTTTACACAGTATTTTATTTTCCTCTTTTAATCTTAATCATTTCTTTTTCTCTTTGACTATATTATCTGCAACTATATTTTACTTTTTTGTATATCATACATCATCTTCTAATCATTGTTTTTGTAGCAATTTTTCTATTGCCCACAATTTTTCATCCAAAACCACTTTCAATTCACCAAACACTCTTTTACATATTTTCCATTAGTATTACGCCACTTTTTTTCTGGCAGCCGATAACATAATTCTTTCCACTTTATCCCAAGCAATTTTCACATCATCTATTATGTTCAAATACCAATCATCCTACTGGGAGAATCTGTCCACTACTATTCTTTCAGCTAGAACTCATACTTATTTCTTGTCAAAACTGTTCTTTTTTTTTTACTTGAAATATCTCTCATTTCTCTCATGTTCATTTCACTCAAAACCCACTCCTGGCACTACCAAAAATGCTCAATCCCACATTCAGAACCTTTCATCCCCCTTGTAATCTTCATTTATTCTCTAAGCCTTCTATCATAAATAATCATATATTTGCAATATTTGTTGGCTAGTCTACATCAGATGCTGCCAGAACTTACAATAAAATAAAGTGTGCATATAAAAATGGAAGAAATGCATAAATCCAAATCCTATAATAATCAATTTTTGAAATATTTTTGAAATAATATTCATTCTTTTTATACTCATAAGATACATATATTAAATATATATAGAAATATATTTGCTTTCCATACTAAAAGGAAATTATATTCATTCTCTCTCTCCCTCCCTCCCTCTCTTTCTCTCTCTCTGTGTACAGAGTTTCTGAAGGAATAAATATTATAAACAGATTTATGCCTAAACTAAATCTTCAAAACAGATCTAAGTAGATGCTCATTAAAGCCTCAATTTTCACTTGTTTCTGGATCTCTAAATAGCCCAATAATTTTTCTGCATTTTTTCATCCCATTACCATATTATTCATGTTGCTTGAATATTTTTCCCACCAAATTGTTCATTCAGAATGTTGAAAGTTAATATTTGAGTCTTACATTACCATTTACTAGACTCTTAACAATCTATAGACTCCTATTTTAGTACATACATACATACATACACGGGGGGAAGGGAGAGAGAACAAAGGTTATTGATCTTTTTATTCCTAATTAATTCTACGGTTTCAATTTTCTAGATGTCTTTGTCAAGTAGAACCCACAAAATGATATCTTCTTTAGATCAAAATGATATCTTCTATAGATTCAGATATATGAGATACCAAATTTCTTTCAGTATATTCATTAATTCGGGCTTTTTACCATTTATTCCTATTATATTCCAAGTCACAATCTTTCATATGACATGCCTATCACTAGCTAAGCCTACAGATATTGACTTCTGCAACCAAACAGGTTTTGGTCAATTGAGGCTTTCATAGAGTACTTTTAAGAAGCACTGAAAAGGTATAGATCAGATTACTATCCTTGGCCACAATTGCACCAGATGGACATAATATTCCCTGCTAAAAGTTTGGGTAAGGATAGTTTGGGCACTTTTAAACCACAAATCTAACCAAAGCTGATATTTATTTTCTGCAAACTCACGCTATTCTATAAAAGCTAGGATCCTTAAAGACTATCTTGAAAGTTAACATCCTGTTGTTCACATTTTATAAGTGTATATTTTGTATTAAGAAAACAAAGGTTATTGAATCTTTTTAAAAAGTATGTCATTTGGTAAAATAATGTTTTACTGCTTTAAATATATTAATTGAATAACAATTCACATTAAAAAAAACACATCCTTTTTATGGTAGATGAAGAAATATATGTAGCCAGCAAGGAATTTTACAGCAGCACAATATATCTTAAATTAAAAATCAAATGTAACTTGCCCAGAACTGATACAATAGTTTTCAAAGTGTTAGCCACTATATTCACATGGAGCTTTCTTAAACAATTTTTTACCCAAGATAATAATATATAATATAATAATAATGCTGGCTGTTTGCTGAAGTCTGTATTTATTAGGATGTTATGTATAGTATAAGATGAAGAGTGCAGGAAACACAACAAATAAAACCATACTCATTAATATCAGCTATGAAAACAAGAATATGCTACTACCTTAGTAGGATAAGAGACAAGAGGCATTGTTAACATAAAAGCCAGAGACACAACCTTAAGAGGATAAGTATGAAGAGAGGCTATGTTCTGGAAGTTATCTGCTATCTCATTTTAGTAATATATTCTCATCCCACTATCCAATGGTTTATTTATACTTGCAAACAGAAAAGCAATTATAAAGCATGACAGTGGTGGAGCAAGGGGAAAAGACTTAATCAGTTGATGATAATTATGTCAGTAATTAAATCCAACACTAAATAATATTGGATTACAACCAAGAGCATGGGAAGAGCGTTGCAAAAAGCTAGTTGGGGACGATAGTAAAATATTTAGGAGAGTAATTATAGGCAAGAAATATTAAAAAAAAGAGAGAGATGTAACAGTATAGTAGAGGCAGGCATATTTCCATATGGGGAAAAGGCATAACATAGTCACCGAGCGCTGCAAAAAACACCCAGCTTATTTATAAAGAATCAGGCAGATGATGATGAAAAAGACCTGGGTTTGCCTGAGATCATGAAGACTTGCGACTAGAGTCATAAACAATCAGGACTAGATGCATAAAGCAATGTAGTTTGGGGTTTAAAAAAACCCTCTCTCTGGTTGCTCAATGCAAAGAAGGGTCTTTCCCCAACATGCTACACCCACTTGGGCCCCATTTTATCTGGAGATGGTGAAGCTGCAAATCGAATCGAATTCTTTATTGGCCAAGTGTGATTGGACACACAAGGGATTTGTCTTTGGTGCATATGCTCTCAGTGTACATAAAGAAAAAAATAAAATATATTCGTCAAGAATCGAATGTACCTATGGCTTGACAAAGACTTAAGAGTCATTGCATAAGCTTCAGCGGGCTACCATACCCTTCCCCCCCACCCATACGTGGATGCCAAGCCATTATATACACCGAAGCAAACTCGAAAGGAGGTTTGGGGTCAGAGCCTGATCAGAGCTCCACAGGGCAAACCGGAGGAGAAAGTGACGGCTTGCCCGTCGTTGTCCAGGACCATACCGAGACCATACCGAGGCAGGCTGCGTGGCAGACCGAAAAACCCTCAAGAATGGCTCCGGGGCAGGCAGAAAAACCGACGGCCTCGACCCCAAAAAAGGGAGGAAAGAGACTGGCGAGGAGGAGAAGAGGGGAGGGTGACAGACAGACAGACGGACGGACGGACTGCGGCAACCTTTTCTAACTTGGCGACCTCCAGCCGGGTCCGATTACAGCCTAGGCAGCCTGCCCGACGGAGAGCGATGGGACCTGTAGTTTGGCACATCTGGAGGCCAGCAGGTTGGGGAAAGGCGGCGTCCGAAAGTCACCGGGGTGGGGGTGGGGGGTGAGGTAGGAAGGAAGGAAGGAAGGAAAAGAGGGCGGCGACCGCCCGGCCCAACCTCTGCAAGCGCCCCGACTCAACTCACCCGTCCTTCCGCTTGGCCTTGTAGACGTGCCCGTAGGTCCCCCTCCCCACCTTGCAGCCCTCGTACTCGAAGAGGTCCTCCACGCGTTCCCGCTCCCCGGTCAGCTTCACCTTGAAGTCATAGTCCATCTTCATTCAGCGCCCGGGCTGGCTGCCTCTTCAGACGGCAACCCACCACCCCGAGAAGCCCCCCGCCCGCCACCACCACCGCCGCCGCCGCCGCAGGCACCAGGGAGGAGGAGGAGGAGGTGGAGGAGGCCCCGCCGCCGCCGCGACGCGGACCATCCAGGTACAGTGGGGAGAAGAAGGGGGAAAGCGGCTGCGAGAGCGGGTGAGGCAAGGCGGAGCCCTCTATTCTTCCGCGCCTCCTCCTCGCCTTCCTCTCCTCCTCCTCCTCCTCCTCCCCGCTGCCGGCTCGAGAGCCACACAGGCAAAGCTGCTCTACGCCAGCCGGTATCTCGTTACTCGATATACGGCAATCGCGCCTGACCGCGCTGCTGCAAAAGAAGAGCGTCGCAAAGCGTCGCCTCTCTCTCTCTCTCTTTTCCGAGTCTCCCCTCGTCCTCGAGAGCGCACCACGTGGAATCCAACCGGCTCCGAGGCGGCCCCTCCTCCCCGGGCAGTTTCCCTCCCCGACATGCACCGCGCCATAGCTGCCAGCAAAAGACTTTGGCAGCAGCGCTACGGGAAATCAGCACGGGCCGTATTAAGAAACGTATATTCCAAGCGCCTTGGGAGCCGTCGTTACAACCCATTAACGAGCCGGATGTGAATTTGATGGATGCTGGGAGTTGGAGTTTACCGGCTGCGATCGGAGAAACTTGAGAAGAGGGGAAGCCAGGCGCATGCTGGGCGTTGTAGTTCACGTATGTGTTTGGAAAGGAGGAGGTGGAGGGCGGGCGGGGGGGTTGTGCTCTAGTTTCCACGGAAACCTATTTCTGGAAACTGGTTTTGGGGTCTGAACTGTCATGGACTCGCGGTAAAGATTACATCTTTAAGGTACCTGATATCGAACATTAGCCTAGGAGCTACAGCAATTTTCAGAGCTGGCGTGGCATTAGGGCAGAATTGTGACCTAAATTTTAACCCCAACAAAACATTCCAGCTTTATTTTTTGGAAGGGGGGGAGTGGGTAATAAAGTGCTGATAACTTAAAAGATGCACCAGTTGAAGACTTGACCAAACTTCTCCATCTCCTAAAAAAAACAAGAGGAACTTCTTAACGTCTTTTATAAGCAAAGTATAGGTGATGTTAACAATGGTAATGTAATGGGCCCTGGGAATTCTGTTGACTTACAACAGCAGTTCTAGTTGTAGTTGTAAGCACGATATTACACAACCATATCTTGCAAAGTCCCCATTGATTTTGCTTGTTGAAATCCAGTAAGGCAGGTTGCAAATGGCAAATCACATGACTGCAGGATGCTGTGACCATTGTAATTGCTAGCTGGTTGCCAGGTGCCTGAATTATGACCCTGTGACCACAGAGATACTGCAACAATTGCAATGCTCATAAGACTCCTCATTTGAGAATTATCACCTGTTATGACCTGTCTCCTGCTGTGAAAAACACTACCTAAGCAGAGAGGTTTCTTCCATCATTTTTAATGGACATTTTTGATGGTGAAATCACAGTACTAGTTTGTCTCAAAACTTGGGTGCTATTATTATGCCATAAATTGTTTACTAGAGAGCTCTACCCCTGCAGACTGTCTACAGTACTGTGGTAATTTTTTACAGAGTCTTGCCACAGGCTGTCAATTTTTAAACCTACTTCGAAAGTTATGCCTTAGCTGAAGAGCTTTTGGTGCAGACATGACCAAGCAGTAATGTTAATCACAATTCAGCAAAAACACTGCAGCATGTTTTCATTTCTCTCTCTTCTCCTTGTCTGGTCAGTTTGATAAACATTTCATTGCCACTGTTTATATCAAACTGAGGTAATTTTTGGAAAAAAAAAAATCATTGACTGAGGATTGAAAATCCTAAAACTAACCATGCGAATTGCTGATTCACTAAACTGTATACTTAATCATTCTTTTATGATTCAGTTATATATCTTGACTTTATATAGGCCGTGCATATAAAGCAATTATTGATAAATGGGCAAGCCTATAACAAAAGTAAATTGCAGTGCCAAGCAAAAGATTTCATGGAACAATTACAAGTTTATTTTTGGAAACAAGCTTATAGTGACAAACCACACCGTTCTTTGTTTTAACTATTTTCATCATGCTTAAACAACAAATTTTGGATTAATATCAATATCTTTTTCTGTTAAAGTTTTATAATACAGTCTTTCTAAAATTGGTCTTTCCCGGTTGTACTTGGATTACAGTTTCCAGAATTCCCAGACTTTCCCAGTACTTTCCCAGGTTGGAAAAAAATTGTAGAGTATCTATTATTGAGATCTGCTTTATCATTTATCATTATTGGATTTCTATCCACCCTTTCACTGAGGAGTTTGAGGCAACATAAGACTATGCTTTCTCCAAAAAAAAACAAAAAAAAAAACCCTGTGGAATAGATTGCTTCAAACACAAGGGCAGTGTTATAAAGAGAATGAAACATCTGTATTTATTTTGGAAGTATGTAAGTTATAAGTAAGACCACATCCAGTTTTGATCACCATATTATTAAAAAGATGTTGAGACTCTGGATAGAGTGAAGAAAAGAGCAACAAAGATATTAGGGGACTGGAGGCTAAAACATGACGAACAGTTGCAGAAACTGGGCATGTCTAATCTAGTGAAAAGGAGGACTCAGGGTGACATGATAGCAGTGTCCCAATATTTGATGGGCTGCCACGTAGAAGAAGAGGTCAACCTATTTTCCAAAGCACCAGAAGGCATGACAAGAAATAATGGATGGAAACTAATCAAAGAGAGAAGCAATCTAGAATGAAGGAGAAATGCCCTAACAGTGAGAACAATTAACCATTGGAACGGCTTGCCTTCTGAAGCTGTGGGCACTCCATTACTGGAGCTTTTAAGAAGAGACTGGACAGCCATCTGTCTGGAATAGTATGGGATCTCCTGCTTGACCAGGAGTTGGACTTCTCTTCCAACTCTGTTACTCTGTTAAATATCTATCTCTGATATAATTAAACTGTTGCAATTTCTACAAAATAAAATATTACTAAGAGACCAAAGTATTTTATTGTATTCATTTTCCCAACATGTTTAGTTATTGCTGTTGTGTTCTTTCAGTTGGAACTCACTGGTTATGATCACACTATGTTTAAACCCAATCTTTAGAGAGATTTAGAAAGATTAGTTGCTACCTAATCTTTACTATTTTGATCTAGAATAATTATACTAACTGAATAAAGGACAATCATTTTAAAGAATGTGGTTCCTCTGCTTCCTTTTGTTCTCTTTTTCACTTATATCCCTTGTAGCAGAAAGTACTGTTAAAACTTTAGTATGTAAACAGCCCCTTTCCCACAGCCAGGTTGGAAGCAGAAGGCACGGCTTGAACACAGCAGCTTAATGAAGACCTTGGAAAACACGTTCTATCATTGCGAGGGACAATTTTGTTAGCCATTTGATGCTTAAATCTCATTTCCAGGCAACTGACTGGCAAGTAAAAAACTATTAATCTAGAATTATGAATCTAAATTAATGGATTTATGGTCATAGTTTCTTATAATTGGATTATTATGAGTAGTACTAAAGTCACTTTAGTAGTGATATGACTAGAGAAAAGTACTTCTAACAATTGATTTAGGATGCTTCAATTTAAAATAATATGAAAGATTATGAATTTGCACAACATGCTGGATCTTGAAATTACCCAGTTATGTATGAGGCATGAATGCAGCATGGTTACTGAAGAATATTATGACAGAAAGCAATTGATAACTTGCTAGGAGAGGAGCATATGAATCTTCAAAATTAGTTGGGTATTGACTAAGGCTAAGTTAGTTTTGGGATCAAGAAAGCTTTACCCCTGAGCATCAGAAAACAATATATCTACTGCTAATTATAGGTATTATACTTCTATATTCCCCACCTTTGCTGCTTGCTTTTTGGCCTTGTGATGTCTCTCTGGGACAATACAAGTACAAGTAATTCATGTGAGTTCAAATTATGCATTATTAGATTTAGTATGAATTGTAAACTAATGCCTGGTTACATTTAATGCAATCCAAAATTCAGTTAATTCAAGGCTAGTGTGTATGCAGTTGAGGCAAATGCCTGCACAATTGCATTTGAGGGTTCAGACACTGTTAATCATTATGTACAAAATGGAGAAAAAGATTTCATCAGAGGAAACAAGTACAATTTCAAAAAAGAACAGGCTCATTATATTAGAACAAAAATCTGATGTAATTCAATGACATAAACATGATCATGGCATAAAACAATAGCTGTATGAATCTATGGTAAACAGCTAAATTTAAATTAGAAGTATATTCTTTTACCATTTACTGTAATATTTCAGTCAGAGGTGGTATTCAGCAGGTTCTGACCAGTTCTGGATAACCAGTAGCGGAAATTTTGAGTAGTTCGAAGAACCAGCAAATACCACCTCTGACTGGAGATTTTACAGTATCCTTCCCTGCCACCCCCATCAAGCCACGCCCACAGAACCAGTAGTAAAAAATTTTTGAAGCCCACCACTGATTTCAGTATATACAAGAAATTATACTGAAAAATTGTCATTGCCTATTTCCACAAGCTGGAACCAATTGCAGTATTTTCCATAGAAAATATTTCAGTTTTCCACTTTAAATAGGGCAAATTCAAATATGACCACTTTATGGAATTCATTAACTGAACTAATTGGGACCTGCCTGCCCTTTATACAACATATTAAATAAAAAATAGCCAACCACACTATTGCATATGCGAGCCACAACTATTGATTAATTTCTGGCTAGAGTAGGATGCAAATTCAGATAATTGGGTTGTGTTCCTCGCATGTGAGTTAACCATTTAATGAAACTAGCAAGGGTTTATATACAGATCAGAAAATACCAGTTATCCTCAGGAAATTCTGCAAAAACAAATTAGTATGATCTCGGGTACTTTCATGAACAGCCCATGGATCCAATCTTGCTATAGATGAATGAGATCACTTTAAACTTGCTACTCATAGAAGTAGTTTGCCATTGTTTTTTTTCCCTCTCTGCTACTTTTTCCATTTTCCCAGGATGGAAAATACCTGGGATTTCCTGGGTCCCCATCCTATCCGAAGATTAATCAAATCTGACCCCGCTTAGCTAATAATGCTAATGCTAATGCTAATGCTAATGCTGATAATAATAATTAATAATTAATAATAATAATAATCTCTCTCCCACCAGCGCGCCAGCCCATCCCAAGACTTGTCACCACGACTCGGTTTCCAACTCGCGAGAGAGCTGGCAGGAAAAAGGTAGTCGCCGGTCCGAAAAGGCCGTCACTCTTTCCGCTTTCGCGAGCAACTTCCCGTAAACCCTGCCGTTGCTCGGCGCGAGGAAAGGAGCGTTCGCGCGTGCGCATTCGCCCTGGAACCATGAGCTCGGGCGTCAGAACCCGACGGGATTGCTTTGCTGCCGCACCTCAACGACTGGTACGGTAGTTGGTTTGGTCCCTTTTCTGCCGCCCAGTGAAGATTAACGTGGGCTGCGATGGGGTTGTAAGAAAACCAGCCTTCGGCGGGCACCGGGGAGGGGGGGGAAGGGGGAGACAAAATAAGGAATTGCCGTTTTCCTGGCGAAGCTGTGATTTCCGGGCAATTGGCTGTTATACAGGAATTTATCTTTAGACTGCCGGCCTAAAGGGGTCAATTGGATGCTGCTCAACCCTGTTCTTTTCTTCCGTGGATGGCCGGTTGGTCGTGGTGTTCATCGTTCTACCATCCCGCCTCCGCCCCTCCTCTGAGTCTCCAGGCGAGGAGCGCCACCGACCAAGACGGAGAGAAATCCAGACAGGTAAAGAAAAAAGGGAATCCTAAATTGGTGTACTGTAAGATGCCTTTGGGAAAGGATCATTCTGCAAAAGCTTATGCCACAGTGAAGTTGCTGCTAGACTGACTGTAAGCGCCTTTGTGGTAATAGATTCAAAATCTGTTCCTGGTAAAGAAAAAGGAAGAGAACCCCCTAAATTGGTACGTTGTTAAGTTGCGAAGTTGTGTCCCACCCACTGCGACCCCATAGACAATGTTCCTCCAGGCCTTCCCGTCCTCTACCATCTTCTGGAGTCCATTTAAAGTTAAATTTATGCCATTTAAATTAGTCTACTGTAGACACAAAAGCATTGGAAAAGCATCAGTTTGCAAAAGCTTATGCTACAGTGAAGTTGCTGCTTTGTGGTAATAAATTAAAAATCTGTTCCTTGGGAACATCTCTTTCAGTGGAAGAAAAGAGTCACATAATCCTGAAATTGCTAGGACCCTTATATAAGGTATTTATTAGTCTTTTTCCAGAGTTATTAACACTCTTTATTTGCCGTTTCCTGAAACTAGTCCTTGGCAAAGGAATAAGGCACTTTATTTCAACTTGCTCTTAACCCTGTTCAGAGGAAGTTGTGTAGGGCAGGAAAATAGTAGTGGCATGTCAAGTTTAACTAGTTTTGTGGATTAGTTGTGTATTTATTTGCTGGGATAGCATTCCAATCCTTATTATTCCTCCATTTATTCACATAAGAGTGAGGATTGTCAAGATTTAATATTGTTAAATGAATATCTGTAAAAAGGAGCATCAAAAGGATTTCTAAGACTCTGCAGTCTGATATGAGTGGATCTGTACTTGTACTGCTTTATGTCATGACAGGTTCTTATTTTTAAAACTATGACTTGTACAGATATGATATATCTGCTATCATTGTGTTTTTTTAAAGAGGTAGTCATGATAGCATCTTCTAAAAGGTGAATCTATGGACATAATAGAGGAGAGACTGCTTGATGATCCTCTTGATCAATATTTTTTTTGCCTGTATAAATATTCAGCACATGTTTTCATTTTGTCATGAATAGGATTCAATTCCCTGCTCAAACAACTCTGGAAAACTGAAGATGCTCAGTAATCTCAGAGGATTATCAACATTACATAGTTCATAATTTTCTCTCCTTAGGAAAACAGAGGCGTGGAGGAAGGTAATTGATTTGAGAACTGCTTTAACTGTTGATTCTTCATTTTTATTAACTTTTATTAGCCTTTAAATACCTGGATGTATTTATTTTTAAATAAATAAAAATATTCCAATTCTGTAAATGAATAAATCTTACCCGCATTTTAATAAGTTATTTAGTCTCTTCTTAATTATTGAAATCAATTGTCTAATGAAGTATTTCTATGTAGTACAATTTTGATATTTGGCAATGGCTAATGGCATCATATTACCTGGTAGCTTTGCAAAATATTTTCACAATTCTTTAAATGTAAAATGCATTTATGAAACTATCCTTAACATGGCTTTGCAGGATATATAACTGTTGAAGGAATTAGTGATGCTCAACCTGCATTCAAAATTAAACATGCTTCTCTGTGTTTATAATGAGTGACATAGATTTGACATATTGTGATATAGTCCTTAATGGAGGGTCTGCTAAAAGTTCTTTGTGATGTTTGCAGATAAATAATGACATGGCAAATTTTATCTAGCTTATGGAATAGACTCCAGTGTATAGAATAGTCTCCCTGGAAGTATGTGTAACCCTACTTTTTGCAGTTCTGCAAACCAGTGGTGGTATTCAATTTTTTTTACTACCGGTTCTGTGGGCGTGGCTATTTTGTGGTTGTGGCCTAGAGGTCATGTGACTGTGTGGGTGTGGCTTATTTTGTGGGCGTAGCTTGGTGGTTATGTGACTGGCTGGGCGCGGCTTGGTGGTCATGTGACTGGCTGGGCATGGCTTTGCGGTCATGTGACTGGGCATGGCTTGGCAGTCATGTGACTGGCTGGGCATGGCTTGGCGGTCATGTGACTGGCTGGGCGGAATATTTCCTCTAAAAAGAAAAGTAAAAACTCAAGAAAGGCAGAAACTCAGTCCCCCCAACCTTTGCTAATGGGCCATTACTCTGGCCTGGGCCAATCTATTTTACATAACAAAGATCTACTCCAGGTAGAGCTATATTAGGAATTGCCCAAAGCCCTTTCATTACATCATCATCCAGCAAGGCTCAACCAAGCCTGGGACTCAGGACAACCTACAGAGTTGCCCCTGCATGGTCATTTGGATTGGCAGCAGACCCACAAAACTACACAACTGAAAACACACTCCCTACACAACTGAAAACCACACACACACACACACACACACACACAAAACAGATACAGCTGGAAAAATCTAAAAATACAGCTTTAATTTATAGGCACATAACATTTCACACAATTTAAAAGAACTTCCATACACACACAATGACAACCTCACAAAAATCAGGGGACTGCAAACTTGACAGCTTTAAAACTTGTGGACTTCAACTCCCAGAATTCCTCCTCCAAGTTTGAAGACCCTTCTTTTAAATCAGGGGACTTCTGTTAGGAATATGCGCTCATTCTCCTAACGGGGAATTACCTAAGTCCACAAGACTTAAAACTTGATGAGTTTGAAGACCCCTGCCCTGATTTAAATAAGAAAAAAAGCCACTTACTTACCTAATTGAAAAAAGCAGGCAGGCATTGAGCTGGATGCAGCACAAGCAACACAGAAGGCGTCTGAAGGAGGTAAGTGCTGCTTGTTGGAGGCTGGAGGGGGAGGGAGGTGGATTAGTTTAACAAGGCTGGCTAGGCTGGAGCCTATGGGCATCAGCCTGGGCAGCAAGGACCTCCGAGGGCTTTTAGAAGCCCGTGAGGGGGGAGGGCGATCGCAGTGAAGCTCGGGACGAGGCTGGGGTGAGGGAAGGAGCTCCAGGTGACTTTGGCAATGCGGCACAAGCCATCACGACGCCTTGGCCAGCTACATGAGGCCCCGGGCTGGAGGCCATGGCCTCCGGAGGCCCAGGGCAAGGCCAGGCAGCGGCAAGGAGGTCCACGGGCTTTTGGAAGCCCGGGGGCGGGTGGCCGCAAGGGTAGCTGCCAGCCTACAAGGGACCCGTGGCGGCTTGGGTTATGCCAGGCTGCGGATTGAGGCCACAGCCGGCAAGGAGCTCCATGGGCTTTTGGAAGCCCGGCGGCAGGGGCGGGTGGCCGCAAGGGTAGTGGCCGGCCCACAAGGGACCCGCGGCAGTTTGGGGAGCTATGCCAGGCCACGGATTGAGGCCGCGGCTGGCGGAGGATGCTGGAAGCTCAGGGCAAGGCTTGCCGGCGGGAAGGAACCCCAGGGTTCGGGCTGGGCACTGGGGGCTCAGTGTTCTATATATGTTTATTGTGTAATAATTTATATTGTATACATTGGAACTTCACAATTCATGCTGTGCCACAAAGAAATTCAGTGTACAGTTCATTGCATGGATATATTGAATTGATAAATATGTGGACGTGTTATTGTTTCTTCTTTAGTAACTTTAAAACCATATGGAACATTCAATTGATTCACTTGGTTTTTTTTCTTCCTTTTTTAAAATAGTTTATTTCTTCCAAAATGGCTTGTTCCACAACTTGCTCAGGGGAAAATGGAGAACAGGCCACTTCACAGAATAACAGTGGTGATAATGAGAGGCAATGGCAGCAGGAACGCCTCAACAGAGAGGAAGCTTATTATCAATTCATTAATGCACTTAGTGATGAAGACTACAGGTTAATGAGGGATCGTAACCTACTTGGGACTCCAGGTGACTCTTAGTTTAAAATACTTTACATCTAATGTAATACTGAATTATCTGCAGTTTGATAATTAAAATTAATTCAAATAATACTTTAGCTTTTATGTTCAAATTGCACACAGAATTTACTGTATCATGTAACATGATAGATAAGTGATACCATTTGCTACTTATATGCCCTGAAACTTAGTGAGAAATACATTTAATTCTATTTATTTAAATTTTATTTCATTGATTATACTTTTACCAGGATTTTTAAAATACGTATTACAAATTATTTTCATTTAAACTTTTTTGGTTGATTTTGGATAAAGCTTACAGAAAGTAAGTACAAAGTACCCTGTTTCTCCAACAATACGGCCTCCCCCAATAGGAAGTCCCAGCATGTTTTATAGGCATGAAATGAAATTAAGCCCCTCCCCCAAATTAAGGCCTATATTAAAACATGTGAAATGGGGGGAATGGTGGGGGGCTTGCCGTTAGGAAGTACTTTTGTTGCACACCCGGATATGATGCTGCCTGCATTGACCCCGATACGAAGTGCCACTCCAACGCCGAGGTCAACATCCAAGCCGTCGCTGCCCGCCCGCCCGAAGATGCAAGGGGGGGAATTAAGTCACCCCCAAAAAGACGGCCTAGCCATTTTTTCGGGCTCAAAAAAAAATAAGACCCGGCCTTGTTATATGAGAAACACGGTAGAGCAAATACAGTTTCTTAAATCTCAGATAACAGCATTGCATAGAAGAAATACACAATAGTTTGAGGTCACTTACCTTTTTAGGCAAATGGCTTACAATTGCAAGGAAAAGTTATGAAAGATTTTGCAGTTTATGCATATTAAAAGTTTTTTTACCATTCTGATTTTCCATTTATTTCTTTAAAAAAATTCAATTGTAATAGTAGCTATTGTTTTGTCTGTTCGTGTGCATTCAGATAATAAAATTAACAGCATAAAACAAACTCTTCTAGGGGAAATAACAGCAGATGAGCTACAGCAACGTTTGCAAAGTGCAAAGGAAAATCAGTCATCCCAGTCTGAGCCAGAAAATAGAGAATGGGAAGGTAATACTACTGCATGTAAACTACTAACTTCCTTCCTTCTTCCCTCCCTCCCTCCTTTCTTTCTTGTTCTTTAATTAATATAATGCTGGGGAAAATGCAATTTATATGTATGCTTCAGAAAAAAAAAAATTTATTAGAGTCATCAACCAACATGCTTTTCTGAAGCTAAGGAAAAAGATTATTTGTGGAGAATTGTAAAAAGAAATTAAGGAAAATAGGGTTGGAATTTGGAAAAAGTGCTTGTTGGAAAACGTTTGATACTTTATTTCTAGGGGGAAAGCTGCAAAATACCTATGCTGTTGCTTTAGTTAGCCCATTTGTTTATTCCCCCCCACCCACTTGTATTATTTTTATAAATAACTCGAGGCAAGAAACCTACATAATGCTCCTTCCTCCTTTTATTTTCACCCCTATAACAACCTTGTGAGATGAATTGGGCTGAGAGAAAGTGACTGGCCCAAGGTCACCCAGCTGGTCTTCATGACTAAGGCGGGGCTAGAACTCACAATCTTCTGGTTTCTATCTTGGTCCTTAACCACTAAACCGAACTAGATATCAGATATGGCTGGTGAATGTTTAGATGGAAGATGAAGACTAACAAGCATACCTTGTTAGAAGGGATAGATATTCTGTATTTTTTCAGAAGCATTAAGAATGCATAAATAAATTGTAATTGAAAAATCTAGGGATATTTCAGCTAATGGAAATATTTTACTTTTCTCTTTAACTATCCATCTTATTATGAACTTTGCTTATTATGGGATGGGATACCATTTTATATTCTTTCTTTGTATACATTGGACCAAGTTAAAAACTTTAGAGAGTTAATTGACATGAAATTTTACAAATAACTTACTAATTTTGAAATATTTTTATTCAAAACATTGATAATATAGAATATATAAATATATACCTATAATCTCTATCCTATTTGGGGTAATTGATATAGCTCATGTATTACACTATTGAAAGCAATTACTGGTTTTTGACATGAAAATGGAAGTTGTATTTAGCTCTCTGTGATGAAATAATATAGTATAGAAAAGGATAATATATTGGATTACACTTCATATTATTTCTGTAAGGAGCATGTATTCATATTATCAAGTGACACTCATACTTAATTGCCTTATCTAAATGAAATCAAACCAAAACTCCTAAAAATGTATTTCTTTAATTACTCACAGATTCAGAGGCGCTTGGGGAAAACATAACCAGCAACTCCTTGCTTGAGTGGCTGAACACATTTCATCATACAGGAAATTCCACACATAGTGGCCAGAGTGGAAACCAGAGTTGGAGAGCTGTAAGCCAGGCAAACCCAAGTAGTGGAGAATTCCGATTTAGTCTTGAAATAAATATAAACCACGAACAGAACAATGATACTGCTCCTGGGGAACAACTGAATGAGTTCTTACATGGCCATTCCAGTAGAATGCATATGGAAAATAGACCTGTAATTGCAAATAGCCCAGTAGCCAGCCGAACTAGGAGCAGGACATTAGCTAATTCTGTTGGCCGTGGATTTGTCTCATCAGGAATTGGAAACACTAGTGGTTTGCTGACTCAGAATGCTGAAGAAAATTCTCGATTCTTCTCTGGTAGACTTGGAGCTAGAAGTTCAGCAAGTTCAACACCTAACAGCCTTTTAGACGACAATGAACACAACATCATTAGGCAGAGGAGAACACAAAGAGTGACTCCAGTAAGATATCACAGAGGGAGAGCAAGAACTCGAAGAAATTCAAGGCAAAGGACGGAAGTTTTAAGATTAAGATCAACTTTTAGAGGCCAATTCCAGTCTCTATTGGAAAATGGGCAACCAGTCAATATACAACAAACGCATGCAGGAGCTAATAGGGCACACACAACCCAGCCTTCTCCAGAACAAACTGAGGAACAAGCATCGTCACTCGGTATAACTTTGGAAGAGGAAGAATCAGTAAGAGATGTAGCTGCATCTAGAAGGCATCCTAGTATTACATTAGATCTTCAGGTGAGGAGAATTCGTTCCAGAGAAAATAGAGATCGTGACAGTATTGCTTCTAGAACTCGTTCGAGAGCAGGCACGGCAGACAACTTGGTGACTCTCGAAAGTGATAACGAAGGATTTATTCAGAATGTTTCACGATCTGAATATGCAGGAGTACGGACATACGTTAACACTATACGGATACCTCTTCATAGGGCATCAGATGCTGGACTTGGTGAGTCTTCATCAGTGGCTGTCAGATCAATTTTAAGGCAAATTATGACTGGATTTGGAGAGCTAAGCTCCTTAATGGATACAGAAACAGGTTCTGAAGCTGAGAGGAATAGTCAGCACTTGTCAGAAGTACAGCCCCCAGTGCCTAACTTAGAAACTTTAAATAATACTGATGTATTTAATGCAACTTTGCCTAGGGATAGATTAACTGAACAAGATAGCAGGCAGGGAGAAACAAATTCTATCCAACACCATCAAAATAATAATAACCCAAATAGCAGAGCTTCTTCATTTGTTGAAAATGGAACACTTCCCATCCTTCGCCTTGTACCTTATCTTTTATTAGAAGAAGATTCCAGTGACAACTTGAGAGGGTTGACCAAAGACCAGATTGATAATCTTTCTACCCGGAATTATGAGATTCCCCATTCAGAAGATGATGAAATAAGTAAGACGTGCAGCGTCTGCATTAATGAGTATGTTGTAGGAAACAAGCTAAGACAGTTACCGTGCATGCATGAATTCCATTTTCATTGTATTGATCGGTGGCTTTTTGAAAATTCCACTTGCCCAATTTGTCGGCAACCTGTAGTAACTTAATATTGCAGGCAGTAGAAGAATCCTCAAATCCAGAGGCCTCTTTTTTTTTTCTTTTAACTGACTTTGAATAATAAGAGAGGGTGTTTTAAATATGTTTAAAGTAGGAGAAAATCTGATGGTTTGCTAAAGGATCAACCTAACCTCCAAGTACAGATATAAGAGGTATAAGAGTAAATATTCAAATTACCTTAATGAAATTATATTTTTCTATATAATTTTGTTATGCATAGCACTTGAGTAATTCAGGAGCTTATGTTATTAATAACATACTTTTTATTGAGATTTCCATTTGTTTTCTGCAGTTATAAAGTAATGTTATTACTCTATTAATAATCCCCCTTTTAAGTTGCCAAAGAACGAAGATTGGAGCATCTGGCAAAAAGGTACTTGCTATTTGAAGTGCTTTTTATATACAATGTATATTTTTATGGACTACACTGAACATTTGGCTTTATTTATTTGTTTTATATAAGTTTTGCATGCTTTTTATACAGTTTCTCACTGACACATTAAGGTTTAAATCTTAAGTTCAATTGAAATTCAATTCACTCGACTGATTTGGGCAGTCCGTATTTTAGCATATACAGGCCTAAGGTTAGAGTGGATGATTGCTAATCCTTACTTGCCACTTCTCTGGTCATTTCAGAACATTCAGAAAGGAGTGTATATTTAATATGGCCACGCAGCACTTTGGATACAAAAGGAAAATGATGTTTTGGAATGTTGCAGGAATGTTCATGTGGCCCTTGGCAACTTCTTGAAAGTTTGGCCATACACCCATCTTCGTTCCAGATTAGCATAATCACAGTTTAGCCTTGGGAAAGAGGCTTTAGTTAAAAGAGTTGTCAAAAGATGACTGATACCCAAGCGCAGCACTGTGTTCCTTTCAAATCCAAAGCACTGCACACCCAACATATTTAATGCATTTGACACACATGAAGACAGACTAATTTTAAAAGAATTTTAATTTGTACATGAACAAGGGCAACAATCATACTTCCTTAACACCATGCATGGTTCCTTTTTATAAGCAACATTATCAGTTTGCTGTGAACAAAAAGCATGTAATTATTATATTAAAATGGAGAATTTCCAGAGGATTTTGTTAAGAGAGAATGTACTGTAAGATATCAGAAACATCTGTATTCTTGGGTTGAAAGCATATTATATCAATACCTGATAAATAAAACTACAAAAATGGAAAAGTTGTGAATCATTTATGTCATCTAAAATACGAGTGACATCATTGAGGTATTGCTTGTTCCTTTCTTGCAGCTAGTTGAACCTGTTGAGCTTGGTTTGTAGTAAATAGCTTAAAGACAAGTATATATCAATTAATTTTAGAATATCTTGTATGTTGTTTCCCCATAGAATGGGGTGAACAGTCTAGGGAGCCACAGCATTTCCTGAAATAATTTTTCTCTTGCAGTAGTACATATGGTATCTTTTTGATCACAGTAAACATGGACAAGCAGTCCACTCCAGATGTTAAAATGATAAAATGCAATAGCACTTAAACGTACATATTACTTTGTCGGGCTTTACACTATGGGTAGATCACAGGTGGTCTTTCCTTTTTCCCTCCTTTCTTATATCCAACAAAAATATTGTTCAGTGGATCTCCTTTTATTGTTTCCTCAATTAAAAAAACCCTAAACAAATGTTTCCTGTTCTTTATCTATATTGGCCTCTAGCATCAGCAAACAACAGGATATTAAACCTGAATACAAAGTAGAACACAGAAAACTGTATTTGGTAGGTAGTCCTTGAATTAGAACCAAAACTGAGCCTGGAATTTTGTTGTAAGTCATTAAGGTTGTTGAACATGTAACCTGACTCAATTTTACAATAGTTTTTGCAATGTTATTAAGCAAGTCATTGGTGGTTAAGCAAATCACATGGTTGTTTAATGTTGCTGTTAAGTGAATCCAGCATATCCAATGGGCATTTTTGTTATTCTCTAATGCAAAACATTAAAAAAGTTGCAAATTGCAGTCACACAATCATGATTGCCAAGTGATCACGGGATGTGTATGTGTGGTAGTCATGTCAATGACAGATCATAAGTAGCTTTTAGCTATTGGTCATTAAGCAAGGAGTACCTGTAGGTGTGATGTATGTGTGTATCTGTGTGATCACATTATCTGAAACAAAAAGGAATCTAAAGTAGAATTCCTTTCATGAAAAGGAATTCACAACCTATTATTTAGGTCCCCCCCCCCCCCATGGTGCACTCATTACCACTGTAACAGATCCCAATGATCTTGCGGCTGGTTGCCCTCTTTTTCTTTCCAGCTTTCCAGCATTAGAGCCTTTTCCAAATAGCTGAGCCTTCATATAATGTGCCCAAAGTAGGTTAATTTAAATCTCAAGTGAAAATTCTGGTTTGACTTGTTCAGTGATCCATCAGTTTGTTTTCTTGGCTGCCCATGGCATTTGCAGGAGACTTCTAAAATTCACAGGTGTCAGTATCCTTCCTGTTCTGCTTTTTTAAAGTCCAACTCTAGCTGTCAAAGGAAATATCATAGTTTGTCCAGTTCCGATCTTTATAGGTATAGAATTATTCCAGCATATGAGCATCTTTTCCAAGGTCTTCGTGGTTGCTAATCTGCAGCTTGTTTACAAAAATCAGAACCAGAATTTAATTCCTCTCTTTCTCACAGCATTGTATATGTCAATGTTAAAAGGCTTTTTTTTTTTTTGGAGGAAGGGGAAATTTGATACACATGTGCAAGATTTAAAGCATCTAAACAATTAAAAAAAAATCTTAAGTAACTAACTTCTTAGAGCATCTGCAAATGGTGCACATGGTTTTAGAGACCCCTGTAAGAGTTAGAATAGGAGGGGGCTAGGGAAGAAGAGTTCTTCCATAGTTTACCCAAGATGGTGAAAGGTGTGACCAGCTAAGCAGAGGCCTAAGAATTCAAGGACAAAGAATGGAAGAGGTTCAGCGGTCATCTTCAGTGGATTGGGAAGGCAGATGCTTTTTTGGAAAAGAACCAAATCAATGCCAGAACAGAAAAATCCCTAACAAAGCAATCCTACTAAAAAAAAAAGGTGCTTCAGAGGCTAGCTGGGTTTTTCATAGAAGATTGAATTATTGAACAGAGAGCAGTGTCTTTCTTCCCCGTTTTTGACTAGTCCAAGGCTTTTCTTCCTTGGAAATACAAGCTAGTTAGAGGGAATAGCTTTATTATAGAATTACAAAAAGCCTGCAGTTAAGCATCTGGGGGAGAAGGGTAGATGCATTTGACACGTAAGAAACTAAGGAATGTTTAGACAGGTGTGATAAATACGCTGGATTTTTTTTGTTAAGTTTCAATATTCACATGTGCACACTGTACTCAGAAGAGGAACAAGACAGTCTATACTATATATACACAAGCTCTTTCTGTTCATTATTGTAATCCTTCGTAAACAGTAATAAATGTCAACTGTGATGAACATCACATCCTGTGTATATCTGGACTGGTTTCTTGTCCTTACACATCCTCGGGGGATAGATGAAAATCCTATCCCCATCAACTCATCCACCAAATCTGTATGTTTTTCACAAACATGTTTTTTCCCCTCTTCTGATTTTTTTTAAAATACTGGTTATACAAATTTTGTATACTGAGTATGCAAATGCTTTACAATTCTTACTGGAATTGTTACAAATTTGATCATCTTAATGACTTGAAAATGACTTGTTTTTGTTTATCCTTTACAAACAGGAGCCTTTGTTGCTGCAATTACTGTATAAACTGGTAAAGTATGCTATGAGTAGTGGGAATATATGAATATTAGCAAAGAACATTGCTTTTCAATTGTTACAGTTTAAATTTAGATAAAATAGGTTTTGAAATAGAGTAAGCTAAGACAGGTTTCAACAGAAATCTTATATAAATTGAACTTTAGGGCACCGATAAAATATTTTGGGGAGGGAATGTAGTTGCTGCCAATATAATGTATGTATTCCTTTATTTGTCTTAAAGCATGTTTATTGCATACTTCTGATAAAACTCTAAAAGCAGCTGAAAGTTCAAGTTTAAAAAACACTGTCCTTTGGATGCCTCAGATTATCTAAAGGCATGGCACTAAAACATCAAAAGGTATATAAGGCAGATTGGAAGAAAGAAAATGTAGGCACAAATGTTTACAGTTCCAATTCTTCTAAAGACTAGATGTGATAGAAAGAGCTCAGGATTCTTGATGGAATGACTAGGGACAACGGAATGACTATCCAGTAATAAGAAAAAAGCTGAGCCAGTTTGATAGAACAGTTTTACTTCCCTTCCTTCTCTTTATTGCAGGCTATGGATTAGCTATTGTTGTTTCCAGGGCTGTTTGTCAACTCCTCTTTATTTGAGGAAAGAGTATGCTCGACACATTATAAATAATATATAATATTGAGATAGGGTGATAATCATTTCATAAGAGTTAATAATCTACAATTACGGACTTTGAACAGATCATTATTTCAAACACATCATTACTTCAGTGAAAGAACAGTAGGCTCATTAGAAGGATAAACAACTTCAAGATACTATAGCTACCATAGTATTTAAAATAAGGAGCTACTAAATCACGTTTCCTTTGTTCCATTTCTAAATCAAAGACCTTCACTGCATAGTTCATCTTGAAGGATTAATTCTGTTTTTTTGTTTTTTTTGTGGTTTTACAAATGCATAGCTTTTAGGGACTACAGCTTTTTTTATCATACTTGCAGAAAATTTTGGGATTTAAATCCCATCATCTGAAGGGTGATGAGGAAAGCAATGTTAGCATATGTCAATAGCCATAAAACTGTTAAAAGAATATTAAAAAGTGGATGAGAAAGGTCATAGAATTGCCAATTTGCTGCACCCAATATACTACTAGATCAGTTGAAAGATTTCCTTCAATGCCAAAGAATTTCACATTCATGGCATATTTCTATGATTTCTAGTAGTATTACAGAGCTTTCTCCTAATACTTTTAAAAATTTCAGTTAAAGACCAAATCTTGCATGTTGTAGCACTTTGTCCGAGATATTACATCAAAACGTCTTAATCGGGTACCAAAACAGCTTATTGCATTTTCTCTCTTTCTTAGGCAATTGTCTCTTCCTCTTTGCCAGTGGGGAATAGTCAGTCTTGGAAAGTTGTAAAAAAACAGACTTGGGACCGAAGACTCATTGATTTTAAGCCCAGTCTGGCCCTCCACCATGATTCCAATACCTTTATTATTTAAACCTGTTTCAGAATTGTTCTTCATTTATTCCATGAGATTAACTACTACTGGAAGAACTTGCTTTCTTCTGACCATAAACAAAAAAATCTGAGGAGGTGAAAACAGTGATCTTCCAACTTCTCTCCTGTTGGTTTGCAGCAAGCAAAGCTTTAGGACATTGAGAATTCTTAACAAGACCATTGGATTGTTCTGCCTACCACCACATTGCTTAAAATGCTTTTCTTTTAAAGTACTCTCACAGTTTACAAATGGAAAGCAGTAGAGCAAACATTACTGAAAATCAAGCCCTGAAAATCTGAGTTTTCCACCAGACATGTTTCTAAGATTTATTGTGTTTAGCCCTCATAAAAATTACGATTGTTGATTGCCTATACATTTTTTATATTTGGGAAAAATAAAAAGCATGTGATTATCACTTTAAAAAAAATAAGTAGCACATACTGGATCCAACTCCACAACATATGGATTCTTTAGAATTTGGATTCTTTTATAAAATTCATTGGACATTAACATTAATCAGTGGCAAGATTAACATATTTGTCACATAGAGGGGATCATTTTTTTAAACAATCGTCCCTCCTCTGTAACTATTGCACTGTTGCACCAACTACCAAACAGTTAATCAGTGCAACCACAGAGTAAGCTGACTCCTCACCCACTACTGGTCTCTTCGTTATCTTCAGCAGCACTTAGTGCATGCCCCCTTGGTGCATGCCCCCTTGGTATGCTACTAATGGTAGTAAGTGTACCCCCCAAAAAGCCATCATCAGGGGTGGAGGGTAACCAAGGGATCAAATGATTGTGTGTAGCATGACAATATCAGGCAAATGACACAAGTAATTTATGCATCATTATGGTTTCTATCAGATACCTATGTCTATCTTCATAAAAATTATTAACAAACGAATCCTTGAGATGTGTTATTGTGAAAATAGGTTCTCATGTTTTCAAAAGTAAATAATCTAATACTCCACCAGCTTGTTACGGTAGTAAGACTAAAAACAAAACAATCACTTATATTGCTTTATATAGAACAGGTTGGAGAAAGAAACATAAGAAAGCTGAATATGGATTGTATAAACAGAACTTGCATAGCTGCTGGAAATCTCTTATGGTATTTCTCAACTTTTCTACAAGTGATAGATTTTACTTAGAAGTTTTTAAATTCCTGTGTGGCTATTAGCTTACAGTTCTGGAGATACCTGACAAATGTTCTACTTCTAATATCAATATACTGCCTCTATTTCCTACCAGGAGACTGTTTTTTAAAAAAATCTTCTGCCTTTTTTTTTTTTTTGACTTACATGTTTTCTGTGTTTTGCATAACCTTACTTAGCATAAAAAGAAATAGTGTGATGGGTTGTATGTATGTACACATGCATTAAAAAATGGCCTCTTGGCAGAGATGGGAAAATTGACAAGTCTAATGAGAGAGAAATCTACAGATGCTTTTATTAAAGACTGGAGTCTGTTTATGGTTCATGTTACAACAGTAGAGAAAAATAGCTTCATGATAAAGGGTTTTATAGATTAAATAAGGGAAGATAATGATGAACAAGTAGAGATTACAGTGGGATAAAAGAATTAGATGGTTAATGAATTTCTGAGGAAAGAGGGTGAAGTGGACTTTATGTTTTGTAAGTTATATGTTTAGTTTTATATTTTCAGGCTTATGTTTTTGTATTGTGTTCAATGTTTATTTCATGTATATAATTTTAATAAAGTTTTACAAAATGGTCTCTAAATAATTTGTATTTAAGGCTTCTTTCATGGTTTTTTATGTAAGAATCCTATAGATTTAGTTTTTCATGTTATTCAGATCTGCAATATGTTAACAATAACTTTAAATTCATTGAACATTACAGAAAGAAATAAAAGATTAGATGAATTTTCTACTGCATGTCTGAAATCATTATGGCCATTTTAAGATATAATATCTGCAGAGCAATCTACATAAATGCCTTATTTTTAGGGAGATCTTAGTGGGCAGGAGAGCTATTAAAAGTGAAGGAATAAACATAAAGAAATGTAAAGTATTAGAATACTTGTTCAATTTGTATAATTGCTGTATAAATTCTATTTGGCAAGCAATTGTTTCACTTTGGTTAATTTTATTATGTCTTATGCAATCTTCACTGTACTGTAATTGCCTGTTTGGTTAAATAAGGAATCTAATTTGTGTCATTAACAGAGTAACAGTTGGAAGGGATCTTGGAGGTTTTCTAGTCCACCCCCCTCCTCAGGAAACCTGCTTGAAGCTTAATTAAAAGAACATTTTCTCAGTTCTAACTGAAACGAATCAGAAAACCCACTTAATGTTCTGGTGGAAAAGTGCATACATATACACATATTAGTCATAACACCCTAATAGAAAATTAGTAATTTTCTTGACTGTAAATTGCATGAAATCAGTAAAAAATGTATTAGTTCCCAGACCAGTCTTGCAAGATCAGTTTAGAAATCAATTTTTACCCCGAAAATATGTTCTCCCGTACACATTTATTTCATTTCTCTATGCCAAAGCTTGTGGCTCAGCGTCTTACACAACTCTGCCTCTCTGAGGTTTACTAGTTATGTATTCTTGAAACCCTTTACATTACTATACCTACATGATGGTGATTGATCATATAAATGCATTTATTACATTTATCAATTTTTAGTGCAAAGAACTGAGTTATGGACTTAAAATGTAAACATTTTAGAGCATGGTTGGAGGAGGAAGACAATTTAGAGGAAGTAGAAGGCCATAAAAAGTTTCCAAATACCATGATGCTCATCTCTATGGAAATTCATCTTTTCCATCCCCAAGTGTAGTGATGCAAGTATGAAAATTTGAATAGGAAATTAGAGTGTAGATACATTACGGGATGCTTTATTTGCTTTATTTATTGATAATTAATTCATCTGTATTGAATTTGGCCTCTGCTGTAGGACCAGTGGAAATGGATATTAATTTTAAATGAAAGAAAAATCCATCTCCATTGGTCCTAGAGTACAGGCCTGATCACTCTTTCCTGTTCTGCAATAAAGTAAATAACAATGTGCATAAATTTGTGCATAGAAGGCTTGCTTAAATTGCATCTGGTTTTCTTAAACAGTGTGTGCAAGGTAATGGGACAGTGACCCCTTTGCAGGTTTTTGGGAAACTTGGCAAGCACCTACTCTTGAATTTACTATTCCTATTTGGCTCTTGGGCTGCACATGTCCCACTACATATGTGGTAGTAGTGCAGTCTTCCAGCAGAAAAGACAAATACATTTCTAGGGACACAGCCAAAAACAGCTCAGTAAGTGCTGTTCTCGATTTTGCATGAACGGGTTGGGTCTGCTTGAATAGGAACACAATGAGTTCCTGCTGCCTTATTACAGGTAATGAGAAGCTTCATGTGATGCAGCTAATGAAGGGAATCGGTGCCCTTTCCTCTCCCGTAAACCACGCAACCCATGTTGCTCTCTTCTCCGTTCCTCCCTGCGTTCCCTAGGATGAAGAGGGGGTGACCCTGGGTTTTCCTCTGAATTCCCCTCTCCCTTGTTCTACCTCTCCCCTGCTCTGCCCAGATGGACCTTGCCCTTCCTCAGTTTTCTTCAATGGAGCCACACTCCCACTCCCTGTCAACTGTTCGGCTTCCTCCTCGGATTCAGACTCCAACGGGGCATGACATTTCCTCAAAAAACAGTCCATGGGCCAACAAAAATATTCTTTTTTATTTATTTATTCAAAACAGTTTTCCAACGAGGTTAACTTACACCTGCTGCCTCTGTGCATCTTGAAGGCACCTCTGCATGAGGCCCATCAAATGACTGCACCATTTACCGCACACTTGCTTTTGGTGTCTGCTATCCCACCACCTCTCCACACCAGCCACGGATCTGTCCTCCTCTGAGGGTCACTCTGTGGGGATGGTGATTAATATTCCTAAAACGCAAAAGCAATTTATCAGATTAGCAGAGTTGGAAGGGACCTTGCAGGTCATCTAACCCAACCCCCTGCCCAAGCAGGGAGACCCCGTCTACACCCTTTCTGACAGATGGCAGTCCAGGCTCTTCTGGAAAGCCTCCAGGGATGAAACTCCCAACAACTTCTGAAATGATTTTTCCCTGCACAAGGACAATGACAGGTGTCCGAATCCAATCCATTTCCCCCAATGGCAGACTGAACAGAAAGGAATCAAATGCAGCCCTCATGGGCATCCTATGAACCTAAAGGTGCCTTCAAAGTGTCTCTCAAAGGGCTAGAAAAAACCTTTTTCCCTGAAAAAGAGCATGAAGGGGCCATGAAGCCCTTGCCAGTCCCTGGCATTGAAAGCCCCGAGACCAACATGTGCAACAACCTCCCATGGGGAAAGGACAAACCATGGTGACAATATCTGCCCATTTACTTCTCCTGCCAGGCAATTCTAGAAACCTTCCTGGTTCTTCTCCGACCGCCACTTCCAGGCCACGTTGGGTGTTGCAAGCCGTCGCCTCTGGATGGGGAAAGGGGCTGCCTTTACAACACGGCCTGGCCAGTTCGCCGGATGATGGGAACCGGCGGGAACAGGGGTCGGTCTAGGACTGCCAAAGCGAGCGCTTAGCCCAGCCTACAGGACAAGATGCGCCAGGTGCGGAGCCAAGCTCCCCTCCTCTCAGCAGGGCCTACCGACTCCGGGGCGCGCTGCGTTCTGCGGCAAAAATCCCCGGAGTTTCGCAGCTGAAGAATCGAAGCACTTCAGCACGGGGGCCTCCCCCCCTCCCCGTCCCCCCCCCCACACACACTCCTCCTTCCCCGAGCTGCTCGGCTCCTGCCGCAACGAGCCGGGCAGCCCGAGACGCCGAGCCGCAGTGGCGACGGCGACTCGCCGCTTCGGCGCCGTCAGCGGGAGGGTTTGCGCGGGAGCGGGCCGGCGAGGAGGAGAGCAGATGGCGAGGTTACCGCTCCCTCCGCCGCCGGCCAGCCCTTAAAGCAGGCGCCGGGCGGAGAGCAGCCTCGCAGCATGGCGACTCCCCGCCGTCTCGACAAGGCGCTGAAGATGCACAGGAAGACCAAGATCCATTCGGCGGCTGGTGGGTGTGCGCGCGCGCGTCTGGTGAAAGAGGCTGGGAGGGGGAAGAGGGAAGCTGCATCCCCACCGAACTGTAATCCTACTCCGCGCGCAGCAGCAGACCCCTGCCGCTTCCCCCTCCCGTCCCCTCGAGTGCGCGTCTTCTTCCTTGAGAGTCATGTTGGGATTTAATGGCAACGCTGCGTTTCCCCCCCCCCCCACGCTTCGCTCATCTGGTCAATTCGCGTCAGGGTGTGTGTTTGTGTGAGTGAGTGTGCGCGCCCGTTGTCTCGCCTCCCATTTTCTGCGCTCCGCGGAAAGGAGCGGGAACACATAACGAAGGGCTGTCTTGTCGCCAGCCTCCCGGGATCTGATCGGTTTCCAGCTTCTCCTTTTAACGCTCTCGTTGGAGCAAGAGAAGATTTGGGGTTTCTCTGGGCCGAGGCTGGTTTAGCTTTTGGAATTGCTCGGAAGATGGGAAGCTCTGCGTGTGGTGTGTGTGTGTGTGTGTGTGTGTGTGTGTGTTTGCGCTATGTGTTTCACAGCCCCATGAGTTTAATGGGATTTATTTCTAGATATAGTTGTGCGGGATTGGTGTCTTAAAAATAGCTTTGTCCTCTCAGTGCCCGCAGGCTTGAAATGGTGGTAGAGCATCCAAGCGAGAATGATTCTCTTTCAAACCTCACAGCTAGGAGCCCGATACTGTAATCTCCCTCAATTCTCCTTTTTGCATATAGATCAAATGAAAGCAGAACCAGCCTTTTATATTAAGGACAAGGATGATGTATCGACCAATCCAGTTTGGCCCACACTTTCTTCAGCAACCTATCAAAGAACAACCTATCAAATGTGTGTGTGTGTGTGTGTGTGTGTGTGTGTGTGTGTGTGTGTGTGTATACAGACAACAAAATAAGTACCATATTTCTGCCCTGCTTTTGATTAGCTGTCCCATTTATCCTTTCCAGAAGTGATGAGCTACCACTGTCTTCTTTCCCTGCCTGGCTGGGGATGATGGAAGCACTTCAGAGAACACTAAATTGGGTTAATGTCATATTGCAATCCCAAGGCTACAATCCTGTGCACATAAATTTGAGATGAAGATCCATTTGGCCAAATGAGAGTTGCTCTTAAGGACAGTAAGCACATAAAGAAGAAACCTACACACACTAGACTTGAGATAGCTAAATCAAGCTTTCTGTATGAATCCCTTTTAAAGCTTGGTTCCTGGACAGAGCTCAATTCTAAGAGAATTTTTTCCACAACTCTCCCCAGCACCAACTTCTCCTGTTTAGAAATTAGACATAGAAAAAGTTTGCATAAATAGCTGCCTTCTGGACTACATTGTACATTACTAGTCAATTTGTTGGAAATTGAACTTCTAGTCATCTGAATAAAAAAATAAGTCTTGGGCGGCTAAGATCTGAGTTAGGTATACATTTCAGTAGTTCTGTTCAGCGTTATGTGTATAATATCTGGGTGTAAGACAAGATTCAATAAAGAAGCTGTTTCCTACATTGGATTTACAAAAGAGGCTTGTTAAAGGTTTGAAGAATTTTCTGAGGACAAATAAAAAATATAAAGGAATTCAGAAGAATATTATTTGAAGGGCCTTAAAAGATCAAGATTGCTAAAAGTAAAAGGGAGGAATATGAAGTTGATTTATTTGATCAAGGTTAAAATAGATAAGTTGTTATCTCTGATAATTCTTAATGGACTTTTGCTAATCAGGTCTGAAATGAGGAGGCTTTAAGGATTGGTTTATATTTAAGAAAAGTTACTAAAGTTGTTTGTTTCACTAATGAAGAGGGAGACATTTCTTTATATATTTCTTTGCCATAGTTCTTTTTTTTCTTTTTTCATGCACCTTCTTTATTTTAGGTTATATTAGTTTTTTATCATTGAATTATGCCTTTTGATAAGATTACTATTTAAAAAAAGAAACTATTCATAAAACAGTAATATAACATGCTCTAAATGACTCAGAAAAGAACAGTGAATAAATCTGATGTATTTTTGCTTTATCTGGGGGAGTTTCCTTATGGTATAATGCTATCTGGTAAAGGCATCTGCTCTCTAAAATCACTTCTGTGCAATCATATGAGAAAATAAAAATATGAGCCAATATAGTACTGAAAGTTTGTATCTGTAATAATTTGAAATCAACATTCTTTACATAGTGAGTGACTGAAATTTCACCTCTACTTTTGAAACTTAATTATATTCATAGGACTAGATAATTTAAATGCTCTTGACATACCAGTTACAGTGTTTTGAAGAAATACTACATCTTGTTTTCCATCTGAAAATATATAGCCACCCATCTCACATAAATGCATCTTTAATGTATTTTATATATAAAATACATTTAAAAACTTTAAGTTCTTTAATTAAGTTCTTTTATACAATTGAGTGATGTATTCACCTTGTTTCTACTTAAATGGTTTTTAACTAGATTAAGTTTCCAATATTTAAACTGTATTATTGTTATTCCTTGTATTTAGATCTTATCTAAATCATATTCCTAATCATATTCTACTGGTAAAATGATATCTCATAACAGAATGTTTTTCTCCCCTCATACCCTCTCCACTTGAAACAGATACATATCCGATTAATATGTTTGTTTATTCAGAAAATGTATGAAATCAGAAGTTGGAATCAGGATTCTAGCTTTCTTAGTGGTTAAAGTCAATAGCTTTGAATTAAACCAATCCATTTTGTTGTTTTTCATGATCATTTCATGAAATAGGAAATGATCCCATTCTATATATGTTTGAGGTCCATGAGGGAGGTCAGTGGCACTTGAGAGAACTGGATCTGTGCACGGAGGACTGCAAGCACTAATGGGAGAATAGATATAATCCAGTCAGGATAGCAGATCAGAAAGATAAACTGTCAAGTGTAGAGTCTAAACTCTAAAGGACTATTAGAATCAGGACCATGGACAGCTCCAATTGAGTTTATTCATTTATTTTGCTGTTGGTACTTCTTTAGAGCCTGGTCAGAACTGATTCGCAATAAAACCTGGTTAGTGAAGCAACTCTTGGAAGTATCTGGCCCTTCCTCTATTTTAAAGAGTGAAGTAAGGGAGTTCCAACTTCCTTGACCTAATGAGAAGCACCAAAGGAGGCTCCCCTCCTTCTAGATATTTAGCACTGGATTTGCAAATTTGTAAATGAATACATTGAGCAACAAACAGCAATATGAAATTGCTTCAGGGATGTGAATAGCATGATTTCCAGGGGTGTGAAATTTTCAGAATGTCTCATTGACTTCTTTGCTAGTCTTAATTTTTTCTCTTCATTGCAATTTGAATTTATACTTTAGCACCCCCTTTCTTAGGAATTCCCACCCAGTTCAAACACTATTTCCCAATTAGCTTTTTCAATCATGAAATCATAGTGTTGTTGCTTGGAATTGAAGTAAAAGATGTTTCCCTTAAAATGAAGGATTCCAGGATTACTCCAGGAACCTCAGTGGTGCAGTGGTTAGAGTGCAATACTGCAGGCTACTTCTGTTGCAGCCAGCTGCCTGTAATTCGGCAGATCAAATCCCACCAGGCTCAAGGTTGACTCAGCCTTCCATCCTTCTGAGGTGGGTAAAATGAGGACCCAGATTGTTGGGGGCAATATGCTGACTCTGTAAACCGCTTAAAGAGGTCTGTAAAGCACTGTGAAGAGGTATATAAGTCTAAGTGCTATTGCTATTACATGGTCGCTTTCCCACAATATTTCTGCTATTTCTCTTTCCTCAATTAAGTATTTTGTATTAGTATCAAATCCACTTTATGGCTCTAATTTAAAAGATAAATTAATTAAACAATAGAAGCCAGAATTTTAGAGATTTCAGGAAATCTTGGGTATAGTTTCACATGTAGTGTTAACTATTGTTGGTTGAATTGGCTAGTTTGCACAATTTGGAGACTTCAATAAGGAGACATTTTAGATTTGCAGAGATTTGTATCACTATGAATAATACAAATATCTGCAAGCCTGGGGTGTCTTCTTGAATTTTCCAGAATTTTTATCACTCTAATTTTATTATTGCAAAAGGTTAAAAGTATTAGATACACTACTGGAGGATAATTGATTTCACTTAAGTCTCAATGTAAACAAAATCTAATTTAGTTTTTGTTTTGACTCCAACCACTACAATTGTTAAAGGCCTGTTGTGGCTGTCAGCCCAGAAAAATATGCACAGATATGTCATAAGTCACACTTACAACCAAAATGTTTGGATTTATATAACACTTACATTGTGACTAAATGTTTGGCTTAAAATTATATAGTTGGAAAGGATCTTGAAGGTTTTATTGTTCAGACATATTTGATGAATGATCCAATGATTTAATAATTTAATAATTTAAATAATTAAAAAAATAAATTCAGTGAAGGAGAGTGCTCTACTGGTATATAGCTCTAGGAAATTTCTACAAAAGTTGCTTGAAACCCGTTTCTCCGGTTTCCATTATTAATTCTATTCCTGCAGTTAAACAACAGAGAATATACTTGTTTTGACTGCTGCATGATAGCACTTTCAATATTTGAAGAGAGATTAAGTCATGTCTCTTTCCTTAATTGTTTCTTTACTTAGACAATCATGTACAGCTCTTTGAAAAGTTATTATAATTTCCTTCAGATTTCTTACAATCATTTCTCCCATTGTCATGTATAGTATGTTCAATTTAAACCTCCTTAAAATGTGATATGTAATTGCTATGGTACTAGCATGTGGCAGAAATAAATAAATTTGCTTATGCTTTGGTGAACATAATACCTCGTGACTCAAACAACCCTAAAACCTGTTTGGGGAATGACAATATCAAATTTTGCATCTCCGAATTTATATCCAAATGATAAGTAAGGGGCTTTTAATTGATTTATATTTAAATTATTCTCTAAAATGCTTATATCTCTTCCCTTTTATACCCAGACAGCAAAAACATCCATCCTGTTTTTTTTCTGCTTCTTTTAAGTTTACTAAAAATAATCCACCATCAATATCACACTTAATGTTACAAAGTGCATTTTTCAAAAAGATCACTCATGGCTTGCAAAAATCTAGAGGTCAAGCATTAGCACCATTAATATTGATTAATAAAAGTGCTGCTGAAATCTCTGTGATCTCCAATAAAAGTCAGAATATCCTTGCACCAAAGCAGTAATTAAAGTATCTGTTTTCCAGGTTGCAAAATGGAAATATAAATATTAGATTCAGTGATGCAGAACTGTAATTTTTATGCTTATAGTTTGCCATCTGTCCTTGCTTGTAAGAATACTGTTCAAATTGTACGGTCTTCTGTGTCTGCTAATAAACTTCAGCATTTCAGACTCAAAGTTGGATCTAGGAACTTCCTTCAGCTTCCAGAATTCTTTTTCCGATTCTGATTTTTTGTGACAGATTAACAGATTGAGATTTCCCTTTTTTGCAAAATTTGTAGTTTCTTACATTACACAGTAATTAATGTGCTAATTGGGGGAAAAAGTCATAGCGTAGCCACAAACTGACTTTATTATTCCCGCTAGGGAAATGTGGTTTTTTTTCTTTACAAATGTATCAATACAGAAAATACAGGGGACTTTTTGGTCCCCTGACAACCATCTTTGCAGTAAAATGGTTGCCTAAAAAGCTGATTCAGAAAATGTTAGGCATATTTAACTTTAAATCAACAAGACAAATTAATCAATAAGGAAGGTTGCTCATTACTAGCATATTTTTCATGTATTTTAATGGACTTTAGTGCTACTGCTTTTCTTTGAATCAATGATAAAAAGTCTTTTAGTTGGAATGTCAATTTATAATACCACTTTAAAACATTTTCTTAAACATTTAAGTATTCTTGGTTGATTATACATTACTTTTGTGGTTAGTGAAAGATGCTCATGCTTTATAGTAAATATTAGTATGCAAAACATATTTTTCTGTTTGATCCAATCATGTTCAACCAAGGCTTTGATACCAACATTTGAAATCAGTTCATCAGGTTTTGATTTTATATTTAAAAAGATAGACCCTAAGCACTACATGGCTTTGTCCTTGGAGTTTGGGAGAACATTTCAGGATTCTCAGAGAAGAAGAAAGTCACACAATTCATGGAATTTTGGTTGTCAATCCGTGTCTGGCACAATCAGGATCCACATCAATACACACCACTTTGGACTCTGGCAGGACTTCCTCTTGTCTTTTCTGAAACTCCATTTCCACAAGAAATTCATTTGCTTGGATGAGCAATGGGCAATTTATGTATCTACTTGTTCATTTCCAAGAATTTCCCCAATGTTATGTTACTCCGTTTCAGCACTTTATACTAGGAAAATATTCCCATAGCTAAAAACTGTATGTCATCTTGTACTTCAACGGGCCCTGTAGAAATGAGGAATACCTTAAATCTCCACTTAGAGTGTCCTCCACAAGATGGGTGCACAGAAGTATAATACACACACACACACTCATTGAATCAATGAATGTATTACATAGGTATTTCTGTGCAATTGATGCGAGCTTTTGTTACCACAAGAATGGCTGTTGCTTGTGAATTTCAAGAAACATGTAGTTGGATATCTCCTATCCACATGCATTCCTTCCTCAGGATCTGATCCTGAACTTTATACCTGGAATCATAAAAGAAGCCAACTTGTATATGAAAAACCTAATTATAAGTTTCCAAGCAGAATAGGTTAACTTGTCACGGCCAAATCATCACAGCCAACTCGCCATTGCCAACTCACCATGGCCTAGTCACTGCAGGCCAACTCGGCATGGGAGAATTCAACAAATACAAAACTTAAACTTTGACAGAACCGTGGCCAATAATAATAAAATAAAAGAACATCAATCCAGAAATACAAGAGTTACAATTATTTTGATAAAAACGTGTTCACCAATAATAAAAGTACCTGAATGAAATGATTAATACAATGTTGAATTGTCCTGTGGTGAGTTGTCCTAGACTTATCGCCAAAGTTCGTGTGACTGTGAGACGAGCAGCATATAAATTTAATAAATATATAAAATAGCACAGTGGAACTGTTAATGGTTTATATAGCAGACATATGTGAAAAACTTCTTCTGATCATTTGCTCCTTTGTTTACATTCAATATGTGTAGCCATTCAGTTTACACTTGTGACTCTAGGTTCAGTTTATGTTCCATTATAGGTTGCTCTTGTAATTAAAAACAACCACAAAAACAACCAACAAAAAAACCCCATAACAAATAATGCCATTAAACCCAAATAAAAAACATAAAATATATGCTAGAAAATTACAAGTAATGCATCAATAAATACAACCTAGCTTAGCTGGCTTCACAACTAGATCCCCAAGGACAATGACAAAGCCATGTCTTCAGAGCCTTTTTAAATGCAAGTAAAGTTGGGGCCATTTTTTTTGTTTCCAGGAACCGTCAATTAACCTATCAGCGTTGTACCATTTTTAGTGCTGCTCAGTCATAGCTGTCCCAAAATGACAGCTTCAGGTTTTCAGCTATTTGGAGGACTTTATACGTGGCAGGATTCCAGTCCATTACTAAGTAATAGAAACTCATCTGGGAGAAAATAATAGAAAAAAAATAAAAACCCAGACCCTAATTGAAATTTATATACACGTACAAACAAATATTTTGCTTATTTATCTTTTTCAGTAGAAAAATGCCATAGAGGAAGACAGAAATAGATCAATAATTTTTTAAAAAGCCAATTAATGGATCAAAGACAGGTTCTGAATGCAAGAGATAATTATAGGTAGCAAAGACAGAATTAAAATAGAACAAAAGAGCAAGTATAGGATGTCCTTACAGTCAAAGCAATTGTAAACTCGTTGAAAAAACAGTGAGGCAAAAGGCAACTTCAGGACAAAAAGAGTAGAAGATGAGGTTGGATAAAAGGAAAGAAATTTAAAATATCAGCTGACTTAGAATAAACAATAAACCTTTGTAGTGATAAGATTTCCTAGTGGGTATGTTCAGATTCTGAGATTTTGAATAAAGGTGTGTTGGAATATAGTCAAAATTGCTTATGTAAAATATATAAGGTTTTTGTGGAAGTGAGACTAAGATAAATACACCTCAAAATGACATCAGAGGAAAGACTTAGGATTCATAGATCCTATGTTCATAGACATAGATCAGTAGGGAAACCAATAGTTATATATATATACTTGAGTGGTATCAAATGCTCAAACTCTTAATGTAAGTGGATTGAAAATTATGGCCGAAATATATGATGAAAAGAAATTTGGAAACCTATTTTGGATTATTTAGGGCCATCCCAGCATATCCTATCAGTTATTGGCATGTTGTTTTTCCTTGGCATGCTAGGCATTGTCTAGCTAAAAACTGGAGCTGGACCAAAAAGTCCAGATTTGATCCCTCACTCAGATCATGTAGGATACAAGGAAACATTTGTGAGAATACAAAATGGGGAAGGACCAAGTAGCTGTTTTGAGTTACCTGAAGAAAAGATGGACTAAATAACCAATAACAGTACTGAAGCTGAAGGAGCATGGTGGCTTGAGTGGTTAGAACCCTGGGCAGGAGGTTAGCAAGCGCGTGTCCGAGACCTGAGAACTGCATGGAGTGGGGTGGAGATCTTGTCTTTCACTCCAGCTCCTGCCGGGGACAGGAAAGGAGCCCCCCAGCTGAGTATCCTCAGGTCAACAGTGATGTCACTAGTACTCCTTTCAACCCAGAAACGTCTCGGTGTTTCTGACTTGAGTGCAAGGTACTGAAACCAAGAACTTTCAGTATATTTATCTGGGAAAAGCTCTGAAAAAGGCAAACAAGAATAGACTTTCAAATAATAGTCCATAGGATTCCACTGTGTACATGCAATAATTTGCACGTACTGTGAACCCAATGAGCCTTGTCCCCAAGATAAAATATTTACAGCACCTTCTCCCAATTTGCCACATTCATATGTGTTTGTTTAGAATTACTAGCTACAACTGACCATGATGGCTAGGCATCCTGAGGGCTGTAGACAAATATGTTTGGAAGCTGAGGAAAAAGTGTTTTGGAGTTAACAATAGATACAAACTCAAAGTTAACCGCACCAAACTTGATTGCAGGAAATACGACTTCAGCAATAGAGTGGTTAATGTCTGGAATACTCTACCCAACGCTGTAGTTTCTTCCCCAAACCCCAAAAACTTTAACCTTAGACTGTCTACTATTGACCTCACCCCTTTCCTAAGAGGTCTGTAGGGGGCGTGCATAAGCGCACCAACGTGCCTACCGTCCCTGTCCTATTGTTTCTCTTATTCTTCTTTTATTTTTCTTATATGTACCCATTTCATGTATTCACAACTATGTATACACTTATACTTATTATCTTGTAAACAATTGGCAAATCAAATCAAATAAATAAATAAATAAATAAATAAATAAATAAATAAATAAATAAATAAATAAATAAGCTGCTCTCACCTGCATTGAGAATGAAAGCTACAGAAGGCACAGGAATTCTTTTGGCTGCCACTGTCTTCTTCTCATTGCTGTTTCATTTCCTGTTGCCATGTCCAGCTCCCCCTCCTCTCAATATTTCTCTTGGTTTATTGCTCTTTTTCTATAAGCAGACTTCTTCCTCTTTCCCTCCTAGGCCCCTATGCAGCTTTCTGTCCTCTTTCTCTGGTTCCCTGCTTTGAAGGTTTTGCTAGGATTTTGCATCCCCAGAGCTGGGGAAGTGAATGTTAGTGCTAGGGCCATAGTGGATGTACATTTAAGCATTTCTGCTCAGAGGTCCCACTGGGGTGGCTCTTCTGTCAGAGCATGATCATGCATCTTTTTCAGAAGCAGGTTCCTCTTCCTCCTCCTCCTCCTTCTTTTGGACTGGTTGCTTCTTCATAGAATCAGATAGCAGCATAGAAAAATTATGCAAATTGTTCCAATGCAATATTTTACAACAGTGTTTCCTAGATCAAGTTGGATTATAAGCTTTGTTATCTCTATTTCTTTTATGAGGTAAAATGCTGCTTTCGATAAAGATAATATCTGGAATGTGTTCCCATACTTTTTAAAGATGTCAAATACTACAATATACTTGATTTAAACAAGGTTTATTAAATAAATTACAGTGTGTTTGGTTTCCATAACAACTAAGACATAAATTATTTTTTTACAAATTACAGTGAGGCAATAGACTAAGCATGCATCATGGTTTGCTTTGTGAACCTAGCAACCTAGCTGTTCTTACCCTCACTGATATTATTGATTCATCTACTTTTCAACATACAATATAATATTTAGGAAGAAAATATTTCCTATGGCAGCTTAATGCAATGTTTAAACTCTGTAAAGTTGATTAAGGTATATTAAATTAATATGGAAGGTCATATTTGATTTGTATTTTCCACTGCATTTTTAGGGAAGAAATCCTGTCAAAAAGTTTCAGTAGAACAATGTAATTAAATTACCTTTTTCTGCACATACTAGTGCAACTCAATATTTAAGAATGTACACACATATACACATCACTGTAGGAAAAGAGCAGGCAGAGCTGGGGATAAGCATACTATTAGCTTAGAATCATTACATTGCCACAAATGGTCCAAGTCCAACTCCTCTTGAATTCCGTTGACCCTTATCTGGTGCCAATGTAGCATTGAACTTTAGTTGACTAGAATCTTGTGTATAGGCTTGAGCAATAAATATTGTGAGCCTCAATCTGATCGTTTGTGCTTGACAGTCTCATAGAAAATAGTCTGTTTAATTCCATTCCGTTTTTCATGGACAATTAAATGGTAATGTTTCATTTGTTTCTAAATAAAAAATGCTGCCTCCATCAGCCCTTCAGAGAGTCTAAAGCTTGATTTGTGTCACTATCCCCAAGCAATTCCAGAAATTCCAGTTTGACAGCAAAAATATTTATAAATAATATAGAGAAAAATGCACATTAAATTTATTATTTCACAACCAGCTTCCAACAAGCAATTTCAATGGAGAATCCCGTAGTAAAATAGCAAGCTATGTTTTACTTAATAACCACAAATCACTTACTCACTAACTGTAATAATACACACTAGTTTCAAAACAAGATGTATGAATAGATTATTGAAGGTGGGACTGTGTTTTCTTAAGTACAAGTGTTGGATTGTCTCCCACTATTAAAACAAAAATACTGTGAGGTTTGAAAACTTTATAAAAAATAGCAGACTTGAATCCAGATTTAATCATATGCCTAAAATATCAATTTAAACTAGTGAGATTTTATGACACCCATAAAAAAACCTTAAAATCCAAAGGAAATTTGGATAATTATGCTTAGCTGCAAACCTGCTGATTTCAATGGCCTAATCTAACAATGACTAACTCCAAATCCAACTAATCCTCTTTACTTTAAATTGTGTTCATATAACGAATTTATAATGTGAGTTATTTTGTTTAGGTTTTTTAAGCATGTTGTGTGAACCCAGTCAAGGGTGGTTTAGTTAACCAAACAGTATTAAACTACACTGTATTATTTATATATTAAACTTATATACTGCCCAACTCCCAACAATGCTAGGTAGTAAAATGTTTAATGTGAAATGATTATTTCCTGTATTTGTTAAACTTATAACCTAGCCTTTCCCCAGGAATTATTGGCAGTTTACATTTCATTTCATCCCTATACCAACAACCCTGTGATAAGAAGGGTAGGACTGATAGAGAGTCCAAAAGAGAGACTAAACTTATCCCTGCCTTTCTATGATTGAGGAGGGATTTGAACTGGGGCCTCCCCAGTCCTAGTTGAGAATCTCAACCAGTATATATACTAATCCTACGTAGTTTTTTCTCTGGTAATATCACACTACTAACCAGAGCATACAAAACATTTGCTAGACCAATACTCGAATACAGTTCATCAGTCTGGAACCCTCATTACGTATCTGATATTAGCACAATTGAGAAAGTCCAGAAATATTTCACAAGAAGAGTTCTCCACTCTTCTACTCGTTGTAGAATACCTTATGCCACCAGACTTGAAATTCTAAAACTAGAAAACCTTGAATTACGCCGTCTTCGGTCTGACTTAAGCATGGTATATAAAATCATACATTGCAATGTCCTACCTGTCAATGAATACTTCAGCTTCAACCATAACAACACAAGAGCACACAATAGATACAAACTCAAAGTAAACCGCACCAAACTTGATTGCAGGAAATACGACTTCAGCAATAGAGTGGTCAATGTCTGGAATACTCTACCCGACTCTATAGTCTCTTCCCCAAACCCCAAAAACTTTAACCTTAGACTGTCTACTATTGACCTCACCCCTTCCTAAGAGGTCTGTAGGGGCGTGCATAAGCGCACCATCGTGCCTACCGTCCCTGTCCTATTGTTTCTCTTATTCTTTTATTTTTCTTATATGTACCCATTTCATGTATTCACAACTATGTATACACTTATACTTATTATCTTGTAAACAATTGGCAAATCAAATAAATAAATAAATAAAATAAATATTATAATGTGCCCTAAGCACTTGATTGTAAATAATGGGTTCAGGCAACATAAAATATAGTGTTATGGGGAAAGTATCTGATAGTCAAGATTTGATAGTTTAAATAGGAAAAACTGATTATATGATATTATATTTGCTCATGCCTAACCCTGCAAATGTCTAATAGTGTCCTGTACATTTTTTTGGTCCTACTTTAAAACCTGAACGCAAAAAGAACTAGAAAAAAGAAAACAAAAAACAAATAAACTCAAAGGGCAGACTTGATGGAGGACTAGATCCTTTCCTGCAATCAGCTTTCTATCTTTCTATGTTTAACTACGATTTAAGGAAAAATACTGTATAATATTAATTCTAGATTACTCTGAACTTTGTATCTCTAATAAATGTGATAAATTAGTAGTACCATAGATAGGAGAGCATTTGTGTGTCCAATCACACTTGGCCAATAAAGAATTCAATTCAATTCAATTCAATTCTATATTAGATGTAAAAATAGAAGATACATTTTTGTAGGTGAATTTCATTTTATTTAACGTGCATTATTTTTAAATCCAGTTAGCCTTGCAATGCCTATAATAATGACATTTTTGATCCAATTATATGAAGTTGAAATAAATGTGAAAAAAACATTATCTTTTTAAAGGTACTTGAAAATGTATAAACTTACTACTTTAAACATCTCCTGCTTCTTGGCATCGAGCTTTAAAATATTTACTAGCTCCATGCTCACTTCGCTGCAAGGCTTCAGGCTTTTAAACTTTCAAACATTGTAGAATTTTAAAGGTTTTTAAAAACATATATTGCAATGAAATAATTATGTTAAAAAAATGAAGCTTTCCCTTAATTTCACAGCTTTTAAAAAATTCTCTATGACTTTTCCGCAAATTCTATAGACATCCAGTCAGCTTTTTAATGAAAAGTTAAACCTCTAGTGAAAGACAGTCAAATGTTAATGAAGCAAAAATCCCTTTCCCTTTTTAGTTTTTTTTTTTAAAGGAGTCATTTGCTACAGTTGCATACCGTAACTCTAGTACAGCTTTCTCCAATTTAGTGACCTTCAGATATGCTGCACTTCACTTTCTACAATTCCAATTTGCTATAGTGAGCCAGTGGTTAGCATGCAGTACTGCAGGCTACTTCTGCTGCCTGTCGACTGCCTGCAATTTGGCAGTTCAAATCTCACCAGGCTTAAGGTTGACTCAGCCTTCCATCCTTCCGAGGTGGGTAAAATGAGGACCCAGATTGTTGGGGGCAATATGCTGATTCTGTAAAATGCTTAGAAAGGGCTGTAAAGCTCTGTAAAGTGGTATATAAGTCTAAGTGCTATTTCTATTGCTATTTTGTAAGCTAAAGATAAGAGTCAACATTCAATGCAAATTATCTGGAAGGCATTTAGGTAGGAGCAACTAGAACCTACCAGTGGGTTGATGGAAAATTATGGGGTTGTCTCCCATTTTAATTCATTTAATTCATAATTCCAGTTTCAATATTGAAACTTCTGCCTTAATTATAATGGAATTATCTTCCTCACTGAGAGTCATCAGTTCAAGAATGTCTCCTCAGGAACTTTCAAGGCACCTGGGATGATCTCACCACAACCACACCAGAAACAGGTAGATGGTTAGCTTCCACATCTATCCCATTGCAATTCTACGGCTCCATATTATGATGATTTTATTAAGGTTCTATCTTAATTTAATATATTATATCTTATCTGATGCTTTATGCAAACTAAATTTATATGCTTATATAAATTTGTGTATCAGTGATTGCACGATCTCTGTAGAGGCCATATGCTAAATTAATAAGGATCATGTTTCATTACTTCTATCTAAGCAGCCTTCCATAACCAAGAACATCTCAACTACCTCTGCTGAGACTGCAACTTCCAAAACTTCAAGTCAAAATCATACAAACAGCCTTTCCAACTTGCAGTTTAGCCCCAGAAACATTTGGAAGTTTAGCCCCAGAAACATTTGGAGAGCCCCAAGCTATGGAACCTGGATATTGAATATGAACAAAAGTTTAGATTATTGTTCTGAAAAAGGGAATGATTTCAATTTGCTAGGATTTGAAATCTCCAAACACTATTCTAGTGTCTTATTAAAAAAAAAAACTTCTATTCAGAGTTAGGTATTAGACTCATGCCAGAATGTTAACTGAGTTCTAATGACAAAAAAGAAAAATGCCCTAAAAGCAGCATTATGGAAGTCATTTGATTGATTTTATATGGCAACACCCACCTCAAAACAATAACAAAGCAATGTTCTTTGAGGATGCATTTATTTGTATTGGGATTTCTCATACATTATGCAATAGTAACTGTAAGAGAACAAATGCACTGCATTGTGTTAACATCTCCTGAGCATATTCTCAGTCACAGAGGAAAGAGTTTAAAATTCAAATGATTTGGGACATAATGCATGGCCGGGCTATCAAGTGTTTGAGAGACGCTGGCATTTGTAACTTTGCTATTTAATTTATTTAAGTGAAGGGGAGATTATTGCTTCATGAATTCCACTGATCCCTTTTTGGTCATTTGCACTTGCCCTTTTTAGAGAGTTGTCATATTTATGATGGTAGTGTGAGAGGTCGCATAGGAAATCATATGGGAAAAATAATTATACCCAACAATGGTGATACGGGTGAATACAAAAGTAACAGGCATTCAGGACTTTACTTTGTCCATTCTTCTACAACTGAGAAGTTGTAGCTTCTCAGTAGTCTTCAAGGGCAGCCCCTTGTAGAGACATTGCAGCAGTTCAAACAGAACTAGAATAGTAAATTAAATAGTAGCAATTAAAAAAATCGGAGAAGAAAGAAGGCAAAGCATATCATAAATTATATTCTGCTAGGAAGTTGGAAGTTATTATACCTTAATTAAAAATATACTGACTGCATGTTGGTCATCCAAATTAGAGAAATCTTATGAGATCTTGCAAGAGAATGGTATAAACTCAGAAGAGCATTTTCACGCATAGTTTTATTATCTTCTAGCAATTTCATGAGATCTTTTATATTGAAAGGTTTCACTGTTTTAAATTTTATTCTATCTGATGTTGGCAGATAACTTGTACCATGGGCTGATGACTCCTGATAAGATATGAAATATGTTGTTTCCAAGCAGCCTGGAAAGCTGGAAGTTGTTTTGTGTGTAACACAAGCCACTGATTATTAGAAATATGCTAAAAAGATACCTATATCACAATTCAAACACTTGGCAACCAACATATATTTACAATGGTGTCCTGGGATTATGTGATCGTCTTTCGTGACCTTCTGACAAGCAAAGTCAATGGGGAAGCCAGATTAACAACTTCAATTATAGTGATTCACTTAACAACTATGGCAAGAAAAATCATAAAATTGGAGCAAAACTCATTTAACAGCTGCCTTGCTTAGCAATGGGATTTTGGGGCTCAATAATGATTGTAAGTTGAGGGCTACCTGTACGTCCAGGAACTCTTCCGCAACAACTGCTTGAAAAGTAACACTTTTTCAGCAGTGTAAAACTCATCTGAGTTTATTGGCCACCATGTACTTTATTAAAAGTATATATCTTCAATTGCCTGAGCTATTTCAGTTTAGTTGCTAGCCATTTATTTCCTTCCAGTTTTCTTCTTGTGGCTATCCCTCATTCTTCTTTAGGTCTCCTGTGTGAGGGTCTCTAATTCCTATATACATTATTGCAATATTTGTGCCTTGGGATTTGTTCTGAAGAGCTGCAATGAGTAAAGCCTTAGAAGGTGCTTTTCCTGACTCCTTTATCATATGTCACCTAGAGAAGTCTTCCTTAGAAGCTAACCTGAACCCAAACTCATGTATTTCAGGGACATAGGGAGGTCTGAGACCTCCAAAGATGAGGTCCAAAGGAATTGAGTCCCATTCCTAAATCAGAGACCAAGGACAATCACAGTGTCAAACCTGGGGGGAGACAAAGCAGTTGAAGGAGTCAGGTTGTTTCAATGCGATTGCTGGGATGAAAAGTCTTATTCAGAAGTAAATGGTTACTGAAAAAGTGTGGCCTTTTCCAAGAATTGTTTCCCAAATGGCCTGGCTTGTCTCTAGCCGGGCTTGGGCATGGCTCCAGGCAATTTGGCTTTAAACCCTTCCGCTATTGGAATTGTGTTTCTCTCTGGCTGCTTTAGTGCTTGCTTTTGATTGCTTGTTTGATTTTGTTTCTGCAATTTACCTGGGATCTTGACTTGCATTCATAGACTGGGCCTGTCTTTGGATCCTTGTCTTTTACCTATGGTGTGGCTCCTGACTAACCTACAACTTAACAGAATTTTCTGCTTGGCTCTTCCTGTAAAGCTTTAAATAAAAAAAAAGGAATAGGAAAAAAAGGATAGGTGTTGTCAGATTAGAACCTGAATAGTATCACTTCTATCATAAAAGCTTTTTGTTAGTGGTCTCAGAGGGGTAGGTCTTAAAAAATCTGGGTAATTACTAAATGCCAAAGAGCCATTTGATTTTTTTGGCTCTGATCTCGGAATCCTAACATATCACCGTTAGTAGGCAGTTCAAGCTCATTAAAAATAAATTAGAGACATCTTATATTACTGGGATACCCAGGTAGAAAGTGCTACAAGATTTTGCAAAGCAAGTCATTCCCTTTAGTGAATCAAGTGCTCTTGTGAGGTTTGTAGGGCTTGGGTGAGATAACAGACTTTCTGTATAATAGCCCCCCACCTTATATCCATCACCCAGAAGTGCAGGTGAAACTCAAAAAATTAGAATATCGTGCAAAAGTTCATTTATTTCAGTAATGCAACTTAAAAGATGAACCTAATATACGAGATAGACTCATTACATGCAAAGCAAGATAGTTCAAGCTGTGATGTGTCATAATTGAGATGATTATGGCTTACAGCTCATGAAAACCCCAAATCCACAATCTCAGAAAATTAGAATATTATGAAAAGGTTCAATATTCTAGGCTCAAAGTGTCCCACTCTAATCAGCTAATTAAGCCATAACACCGCAAAGGGTTCCTGAGCCTTTAAATGGTCTCACAGTCTGGTTCAGTGGGAATCATAATCATGGGAAAGACTGCTGACCTGACAGTTGTGCAGAAAACCATCACTGACACCCTCCATAAGGAGGGAAAGCCTCAAAAGGTAATTGCAAAAGAAGTTGGATGTTCCTAAAGTGCTGTATCAAAGCACATTAATAGAAAGTTATGTGGAAGGGAAAAGTGTGGAAGAAAAAGGTGCACAAGCAGCAGGGATGACTGCAGCCTGGAGAGGATTGTCAGGAAAAGGCCATTCAAAAGTGTTGGGGACTTTCACAAGGAGTGGACTGAGGCTGGAGTCAGTGCATCAAGAGCCACTACACACAGACGGATCCTGGACATGGGCTTCAAATGTCGTATTCCTCTTGTCAAGCCACTCCTGAACAACAAACAACATCAGAAGCGTCTTACCTGGGCTAAAGAAAAACAGAACTGGTCTGTTGCTCAGTGGTCCAAAGTTCTCTTTTCTGATGAGAGCAACTTTTGCATCTCATTTGGAAACCAAGGACCCAGAGTCTGGAGGAAGAATGGAGAGGCACACACTTCAAGATGCTTGAAGTCCAGTGTGAAGTTTCCACAGTCTGTGTTGATTTGGGGAGCCATGTCGTCTGCTGGTGTTAAGTCCAGGGTCAATGCAGCCGTCTACCAGGAGATTTTGGAGCACTTCATGCTTGCTTCCACAGACGAGCTTTATGGGGATGCTGACTTCATTTTCCAGCAGGACTTGGCACCTGCCCACACTGCCAAAAGCACCAAAACCTGGTTCAATGACCGTGGGATTACTGTGCTTGATTGGCCAGCAAACTCACCTGACCTGAACCCCATAGAGAATCTATGGGGCATTGCCAAAAGAAAGATGAGAGACATGAGACTGAACAATGCAGAAGAGCTGAGGGCTCTTTTATACATCTCAGCAGTGCCACAGGCCGATAGCTTCCATGCCAGTCCGTATTGAGGCAGTAATTGCTGCAAAAGGGGCCCAAACCAAGTATTGAGTACATATGCATGCTTATACTTTTCAGAGGTCCGATATTGTTCTATGTACAATCCTTGTTTTATTGACTGCATGTAATATTCTAATTTTCTGAGATTGTGGATTTGGGGTTTTCATGAGCTGTAAGCCATAATCATCTCAATTATGACACATCACGGCTTGAACTATCTTGCTTTGCATATAATGAGTCTATCATATATTAGTTTCACCTTTTAAGTTGCAATACTGAAATAAATGAACTTTTGCATGATATTCTAATTTTTCGAGCTTCACCTGTATAATCAGCAGCTCAATAAAGGAGCTGTTTTATCTCAACGTACTTTTGCTTCCAGCTGTCTGATTGTTTGGTGCCTAATTGAGATTTTATCCTTGCTTTCCCTTGTAATCATCTTCTGGTTCTGACGCTCATTTGGATTACGTTAATCACTTTTGTTATTTTACTTTCTGTTGTGCCCTGGGATTGGGGTGGATTTGAAGGACTCTAAAAATAAATAAAATGAAGGCCATTTAGAAATATAGCAAAACTGTCTGATAAGTGAGCTGGTATGTTTTTGATGACAGTATTGTCTGGGGCTACGCAGGAGAAGGGCAAGTGACCAGATATGGGGTTTATGGGGTTGCAGGGAGGACTTAGAATCATTCTTGATTCCTGGCAACTGCCTGGACAAATCTGTGCAGTTTTCTGGCAATATTTTTTGGGGAAGTGGTCTTGCATTGCCTTCTTCCAGGGACTGAGAGACAGGAACTGGGCCAGAGTGACCCAGCTGGCTTCATACATAAGGCTAAAACTCACTATCTCCAGATTTCTATCTTGATGGATTAACCACTACACCAACTAGCTCTCTGACCAGATGCAGTAGGTGATGAAAATAGGTACAAGCACATCTGCTTTCAATACCTAAGTTAATTCCTCAAGTAAAGCACATTTTTTAAAAAAAGGTTAAACATTTATAATCTGGAGTTGGCTAACTATAGACACAATTTCATGTGCTCTATGTACAGTAGTACCTTGGTATTCAACTGCTTTGAAACTCATCAAATTTGGTACCCCATGTAGTTTGATACAAATTTTTTGTCTTGGTGGTCATCGTTTGTTTAATACTGAATGCACAAGCTAGAACTTGCCGCTGTCGGCTGCCTTGTGACCTAGTACATTATTCCTTATGGGGAAAATTTGTTTTGCATCCATTGTTTTTGGTATTTATCGGGTCTCCCGGAACCAATTAACGATGAGCATCGAGATATCATTGTATTGTCTTTTCCTTTAAATATATATATATCACTGTGTGCAAACCAAGGGTTGACTTGGTTTAAATGGAATGCTTCTTAATTGAAGCAAGACCATCATGTGTCAGATACAGATCTCTGCTTAGAGCAGAGATTCTCAGCTTGTTTGAACTGGTAAGGGCATCTTGAATTCGGGCAGCGTGTTTCAGGCTGCTGCAACAGCAGAGCCATTCATGAGGAAGCATGCCACCCGCTGTAGAGTGCAGAATGCTACTTCAACAACTTTTTTTTCTTTTTCATTTCTGGGTAAATTGGCAGGGTTTCAACACCAGCATTAAGCATTAAACACCCATCTTCAAGCCTGGAGATGGAGGGAGAGAAACCAGGCAGGTTGTGTGTATCTATTAATCTTCAAGCCTTCTATGTCAGAAGGTTTGTATAGTTGTGTATCAGCTGAAGTATTGGTGCTAAAAGGAAAAAGGGTTGTCTTTGTTATTTTGCTTTTTCTCCAGGACTTCTATACTAAACATTTCTTCCTCCAAGCAAACTTCATAGTTTTTTTTTTGGCTGGAGAGACAGTGAGTTACCAAGTAAGCTTTTATGCTGAGCATGGACTGGTCCTAGGGCAGCCCAATAACCTTCTCCCCCATTCTCCCCTGCTCATTCAACTCCCTGATTTATAACAATCCCAGAAAAGAGGGGCAGGTATGAAATAGGGGTGTCTTTCCAGTCTCCAGACCAGCAGTGTATAGATTTTAAAATCCTTGGTTGCAGAGATGATTTCTTTCTAAGTACAACATAAATTTTACTGTTATGGGAGGAGGGGGAAAAAAGCATTTTCTATTTTTTTCACACGCTGAGATTCTTTCCAGTTAATTTCAGGTTGTGATATCACTTGGGTAAAAGTGTGAAATAAACTTGAAAAGACTCCCTCATCTCTACCAATTTATGCCTTGCCTTGATGCTCAGGAAAAAGTCTCAACAAGTGAAATTTAATAGGTTGTTTGCGTTTGCTGTAGAATTCTTGAGAAAATAGCTGAGATATTGCTTTCGCGTGAAGCTTATCTGAAATTTTAGAAGGCTGTTTATGAATACAAAAAATGTACTTCGCTTATTTGCAGAAAGTATTTAATGTTCATGATTTCAGCTTTGACATTGAAAACCCTTTCTGGCTTCAAGTGAAGCAAATTGCCTCAGCTTAAACAGTACAGAGGGTTTCTAGATTATCACTTGGAATGATCTGCATATCCAGAGAAATGATCTTATTTTGCCTTTGTTCAGCTTGAACATTGTTTGGGGTTTATAAAGCCCTGAATCTACTATGACATATCCTACTTCTTTTACTGGATTAATATAAAAGAAATTCGGCAATGCAAAGATATTGGGCAACTATGCATATCATTTTTCTGTATTGTAGATCATATATTGGGTAATGTTGAGAGCAACTCTTGGGAATATAACTACATTCACTATAATAAATCATAATTTCATTTTAAAGCACTTAATAATTTCTTTGGTTCTTTTGATACTTTCTTAATTCATTTATGTACTACTTTCTATGTCGTTGTCTGTATTTTTCCTGCCCTCCTGTTTTGCTGTATCTTTTAAATATGCTTTCTTTGCTGTTAGCGGCCTTTGAGAGAAAGTGTTGGGGCTGGCTGTTCATATCTTACTTATAGTATAATCCTAGACTCTTTTGTTCATCAGTAGTAGTAAAATATACTCTAGTTCAGCGGTTGCCAACCGGTGGGCGGTGAGAAAATTTTGGTGGGCCGCAGAGAAATCTCACCGCCAGAGCCCCCCTACAAAGCAAATAATCCAGGCTATGCAGAAACACATGGCTGCGCTGCCCACATGGCCCGCGGGAACCCTCCCCACTCACTCACTCCTTACCTGGTAAACTTGCCTGCTAAATTGCTATTTTTCCTTTTTCCGACCATCATCTGTTTTGCTGTGCTGGGAGATTTAGATTAGCTAGGAAGCAGGAAATGGTTGGATTTCTTGCTTTCTAGCTATTCTTTAGATCTTCGGCTCAGCACAGCTGAACCTCCCTTAGGACTGTTTGCTTGCAAGCAAATTCAGTGCAGACTCACAGCAAGCAAATTTGAGAGACTGAGCTAGCTGATGGCAGATAGATAGATCACTGAATGATTCTGTGAGTAACTCAATCTGCCTGCTTTGCCTGATTTTGGGTAAAAGTTGCTCTTTTTTTATAAAAAAATCAATATTTACATGCATCGTGTGTTGTGAGTTAATTTTGTGAGTTTGCTTGCAAGCAAATTTTATGTGACAGACTGAGCTAGCCAATGGCGGATAGATAGATCTCTGAATGAATCTGTGATTCTGTGAGCAACTCAATCTGCCTGCTTTGCTTGATTTTGGGTAAAAGTTGCTCCTTTTTTATAAAAAAATCAATATTTATATAAATATTTATAATATTTACATACAAGCCATGCCCAGCCAGTCACATGACCACCAAGCCACACCCACAAATTAGGCCATGCCCACAGAACTGGTTAGTGGTCCCTGGGATCTAAAATTATGAGTTTGGTGGTCCCTGAGGTCCAAAAGGTTGGCGACCCCTGCTCTAGTTCAATGGTTGGATTCAATTTTTTTTACTACCAGTTCTGTGGGTGTGGCTTGGTAGGCGTGGCTTGGTGGGTGTGGCAGGGAAAGGATACTGTAAAATCTCCAGTCAGGAGATTCTCTGGTTCTCTGAACTACTCAAAATTTTCGCTACCGGTTCTCCAGAACTGGTCAAAACTTGCTGGATACCACCTCTGGTTGGTTCAGCAAAAGTTGTGGCCATACATTTGAACCATGAATGCTATCTCTTAATAGCAAAATTTTCTCAGTATGTCCTCATAATGGCATTCCAGGCAAAAGCAATTTAATTACCTGGATCTGTTGGCAAATATAGCACATACATATGCTATGTTCACCCTTCAAGTTAGAGTATGAATTGGGAATGCATAAAAATGCTTCTACTGTCTTATATGAGAGTGCATTACACTATTCTATAAAATTGAATCTGTAAATAAAGTAAAAAGTATGCACTCACATTTTCAGAAAGACATTGTATCAAACTTGTTAATTCCTGCTTATTTGGGATTAACATTGGACAAACAACATCTGCACCACTACGGTGTATGGACTATATCAGCCACTATATAAGATAGATAGGCAGAAGACCAGTAGGGTGCTTCCATGAACACCATCTAGCAGTCAGAAGACAGGATGAATATTTCTTAAGCTCACAATACATGGAGAGACTCACCCATAGTTTTTACAGGGAAACTGAGAATTCTAGTCCAAGTTAAATAAAAAATACTAGGGAATTCTTGGAAGTTTGGCATTCAGACAAATCAATCATCAATGGACACCTAGAAAGAAACCATATGTACACCCCATTCAAAAGAGACAAACTAAAAAAATTAAGAAGGAAACAAAAAGACTAGAACATGTCTTCTGCAATAGCCAACACCTATATTAAACAGGGATTAACACCAGACAAACAATCAAGCAGAAGACAATACCCCTAATCAAGGAACTGCTGAGAAAACCGTACCTCCTCCTCAACACTGGCAGGATAAGTGATTGTATATAAATAGAGGGCAAATGCCACACTCACTAGCATTACTGATGTTATCTAGTTGGGTAATGAAATGTCTGCATACAAACATCCAAACTCAAAAAGTACCAAAGACTCAAAAGTTCAACTTTGAGCTACATATTGTCTTTTATTGAAAAAGGTAATTGCCCATTAGTTGTTTTATTATTGCTAATGTGTCCTTTTACTATTTATGGATTGATGCCTTCTTTATAAATAGATTCTTTTTAGCTTCTTGCTAAAATATCTACATTTGGCTTGTACCAAATGATGGTCGTGGCATCTGCAGGCTAGGAAAAGCTGCTGTGCCTTACCACAAAATGTAATTTGAAGCCCCTATCTATCAAATAGAAGTGACAGCAGTCTCATTGACTTTCACCTTTTCTCTCTCCACAGGCGAATATTTTGTAGGACATAGTGTGGTTTTCATAAGGTGTAGCTCAGGGTAAGCTCGGTTTGAGCCAAAGAACAAGAAAGGTCCCTGCCATTTTAATGTAATCTTTTCCCCAACATCTTATTTTTTTCCAATAATTTTATTAAATATTATACAAGTAAAGGTCATACAACTACAGAACACATTAAAATATATTTTAAACACATTAAAAAAGAAAAAAGAACCTACCTCTTCATCCCAATTAAGCATAATCAAAATTAAGAAGTTAACACTACCTTTTAAAATAAAATCAAACTTCCCTTAATTCCATATCTAACCCCAGTTTTTATAAACAAATCTCTATCTCTCCCTATTAAACAACAAAAGTCCAGTAAAAGGTATTAGAAACAACATAAATATTACAAATTATTCATTAAATCCAGTTCTTTTTCCTTTAAATAAATCTCCCTGTTTCCTCTCAAATAATTAAAATTCAATCCCACTCAAACAACAATTAAACGTTACCAGAAATAACCATAAATTGGCATCCAGTCCTAATCAAAAACCATTAAAGATTGACCAAAGTATCTCATTATTTTGATGGTCAATAAATCAATGTTGTATTTTTTTTCCGCAGTCTTTAAAATCTTCAAAGTAAGTTCTAGGCTCTGCCTTCTCATTCTCATACTCTCTTCTCTTTTCTTGAAGTTCTTTTCTTCATACTCATCAAGTCTGCTTTGTATTTCTAATGCAGTAAGTCCAACAAATCCTTTCTGTAAATTCAGTGTAAGAAAACTATCCAAATCTCTCCTCTGATTTGTTATTTGTAGTTCTTTTTCACATAAAACAACATCTTCCAGTTCGTGTGAAGGCTGGAGAATAGCGCAAATGATGCAGGGACCCTTATACAGCACTTCGCTATCTTTCAGTCCAACTGCTAATGAAACTATTGTCTTTGCTGGCATTCAATCTTCACTTAAACTTTGCAAAATGAGCATAAATCAGCTAATAAATGTATTCATTTCAAGTGGATTTATATGCTAAAATGGCACACACCTGCAGCGTTAACAACCTCATTTCCTTAATATACTATATTTTGTTTGAGCTAGTTGCTACTGAAAAACAGTTTCTCCTATTGAATGTAGGCTGTGTCAGACATTTGCCAAATGAATTCAAATTTCAATTATAACTTCAAATTTACCTGCTAGAGAGTAAACCCATTGCTCTTACTGACATAGAAAACTAACAGGAGTTTGTTGGTAAAAGGGAAAGGATGACAAGAAGTGCTGAATGCTTTGGGGAAGAAGGCGGAGCCTCCTCGCTGACAGACCGTAGATCGCATCTCTCTGCGGCTATGGTCTGTGCTCTTTCGTTGGAGAGCCCTGATCATTACTATGGTGGTCTCTCATGAATGAAGACACTGAGGCAGTCGTCTTGAAGCCAAATCGGGATGAGAGCCCAGGGCAAGCTCTGACACCCTCTTTTATTAGAAGCAATCTTTGTTAACGTTTGCAATTTTTTGTTAGTGTGTTGTTACAAACTCATTACATCACACAAAATACCATATGAGAATACAAAGCTGTAAAGTTTAAGTTTGCTACAATTCTGGGTAAGAAGTGGCAACATTTCGACCTTGTCCCTCGCCTCGTGTTACAAACAACTACCAGAAGGCCCGTTGTCCTTGCACGCGCGCGAGGAAACAGATAGCAATTCCACATCTCCTCTGTTTTTCTTTTTTTAAAAGACAGGGAGTGTTTTAGTTCCAACAGCAGCCTTTGTTGGGCGCGTAGGCAAGAGTGCTGTGTATGCTGATGTTATCCATGGTGTTCGTGACTTCTTCGACCATCACAAACATCTTGTCCTCGTCTGGGTCATCACAGGTTGGCTCTCCCATTTCTTCTTCGGATGGTAGTGGTTCATATGTGTTAGTTATTTGTTGATTCCAGAGAGCCATTACCTGTGCAGTGGCTTTTTTCTCAGCCAAAAGGGATAAACTGTTAGAAATAGTGCGTACAAAGATAGGTAATACACAAGGCAATATAATACATCCTGCAGCAATCATACCAATAAGCGCTACAATAGCTTGCAAACCAGATAATTTTGGGAACCAGGATCCAAACATGTCTCTAAAATCAAGACCATTCCATGTTTGTACAGGTACATGTGCAATCTTGATCATTCTATCAGTAATTTGTTGAATAACTTTTCCACTATCATCTATTTCAATACAGCAATTACTAAGGTTAAATTTTCCACACACTCTTCCTTCTTTGGCAAGAAGATAATCTAACGCCAAACGATTTTGCATGATATATGTTCTAGACAATGCACTTTCTTTAGCTAATGTTTTCAAAGCAAGAGCAGTTTCATTGGTTATAATTTCTAATACAGCTTGCAACCTTATAATTCTATTGAGCATATATATGTGGGGGTATGGTACCCCCTTGTTTCAGGTAAGTGAGTGTACAAGCAAATAGGATTACATTTGTCAGTGGTACATGAAGTAGAGCTTGATTTAACAGTGATATTAATATTTTGAGGGCCTCTTACTTGAGCAGAGTCAATAGGTGGGGTGTATCAGTAGTTGTAAACAGTGGTGGCCCCCACGTTAGTCCCGGACACCTTTTGGAAGAGATATTTCTTTTCCTGTAGATAAGATCTTTGCCAGCTGTGTGAGCTGCAGGTGACTCCTGCAGCGTCGTTAGGACCTTGGCCTTTGCTGATGGCAAAGCAAGCATCAAAACACACAGAAGTGTTGGTAACCCCCCGAGTGACATTATGGGTAATGTACCCATTTTTTGCTTGACTGGTAGAGAACATTGAGGCAAGGTCAGAGCTGGATCCTCCTTTGTAGGCATAGACATACAGTGAGGCGGTGATGGGCCCCACAGCCTTTGGTTCGTAGCATTGGATACCTTGTTTGGTGTAACATCGTGCATATTGAGTGTTGTTATGCAGACAAGGGGAGACCGTCGTGGAGTTGCACTCAGGTTTCAAAGTATGATAGATCAGGGTGGACTGGGTCTTTGTTCCGCTGCGAGTAGTTTTGATGCAGGCATCGCAGGAGGATGGGGTGGCTGTCATATCGGCAGGAACGATGTGGAAACCCAGGAAACAAATGATGAATGCAGTGAGCAGCTTCATGATGTTGATGTAGGCAAGGCTGGTTTGGGTAGAAAAGGCCTTACGTGTCATCCAGGGACCCAGATGGTGTTGTTGTTGTCAGCGTACCCTCGTCCCCAGGTTATAAGTTCAGCAGGACCTTTCCACTGAGGATCTGGCATGATGCTGATGAAAATATACCGTTGGTCTGGGTTCAAGATGAGGCGAGGAAGCGAAATGACATGATGCTGCTGTGCATGGGGGGGATCCGGACTCATTGAGGAAGTTAAGAGTAAACAAGCAAACATTCAATGCATTCTGGAGTCCTGGCAACCCTGTGACATTTTTAAATTTGAATTTAAACTGTCTGGCCAAGGCTTTTTTATTTTGATGAAAATAACTATGACTGTCCCAGGGTGTTTGTTGTGAAAGAATCATGCAAGAGATGGTGCTGTCTGCGGTTGCAGCTGCAGCTGCCGCATCAGCCATATCATTGCCTTCCTGGAGAATTCCTGGGAAGGGTTGGTGCCTGCGAATGTGTGCTACAAAGAGCGGGTGCTGGTGCTGTGCAACAAGGTGTTGCAATGTAACAAAAAGAGAGAGAAGATTTTTAGAGACAGAGACTGAAGTGAAGGATAGGCAGTAGTTGAAAGCATTTTATGCGTATGGAGTTAGTACTTCGATGAAATCAATCTGTGTTCTCTGGAAAGGCCAGCCCATCAGGGGTCGCCCTCCCATTTCTTTTTTCCTTGCTACTTTCTTGTTTACTTTCAAACATACTTTGCATTCACAGAAACCACCTTCACCCCTTTTCAGTTTTCCAACTCATCTTTCTCCTTTTCCTCAGGTTTCCAATCCTAACAACTCACATTTCTGCGCAGACCATGAAGGAAGGGAGGGAGCCCTTTTATGACCTCCCCTGCTCCTATCATGACTGCAAATCCTGATTTCCTCTTTCCTTCCTCAACCCTGCTTGACCCATCCACCTACTTGCAACAAACAATCATGGTCCTCAGTTCCCACAATTCTGCAAGCCTTTAGATAGTCCGAGAGGGAAGCCCCCCCTCGGGCAGATAGAGGCTGCAGAATCCTCTTTCAATCCTCATTTGCATTTTCAACAACCAGTTTTAACAGACTAAGAGATTTTTTAGGAGTGTTGAGGAAGATGTATCCATTCTAAGATAAGGAGGTTGCTAGTGTGCTGAGACTTTTGGGTTAATACAGCAGTAGGTAAGGAGGGGGTGTATTGAGCAAGATTAAGGAAATAGGAGCATTGTTGTGACATCGGTTGACCCACCTTTTCTGCATAATGTGCTATATGTCCTGGGTGATTTTTAATTGATGATCTGTAATGGTAATTTTATCCCCTGGAGTGGTTCCTCCCTTTAACACATCAAACAGGGGGTTGAGCATGTGTAGTGATGCCAAAATAGGGACGGGTCCAATTAATAGCCCCTAAATATTGTTGTAATTGTACGAGGATGTCTACACAATGGCATCACGTGTGGATGGACTGAAACTTGTATATCAAAATTTAAAAAAAGAAAAGCAAGAAGGGAAAGGTGTCCTAGGCACTCTTTTCCAATATTTTACAAGAAAAAGCAAGGGAGAAAGGAAGAGATGAGAGGCCTTAAGCAAAAGTTCTCCAGAGACAATAGACAAATTCCACTGAAAAAGGGATTTCAGAAAGGCACACAAGACCGCACTTCTACACCTGCATCCAGAAATAACCATAGAAAACTGGAAACAACATGCAATTCAAAATGTGACAAAACACTCAGTATAATCTAGTGAAACCTCTGCCAAGAAAAGGAGTACTGTAATGAAACAATGATTTAAGACATGGGATGTGGGGGGACGGGGGGACAATCCCGGAAAGCATAAGTGTTCCCACAAAGGCATGATATCTAACCGAAAGGGGTAAAATGTTTAAGACATAAATGATTGTCAACATCAATGATTAGACTATGTTATCCCAGCGAAACTTTTTGTGAAATGAAAGATCTGAAGTAGGAAAAGGGGGAACACTGCAATGAAATAATGATCAATAATATGTGATGTGGTTTAACTGAAAAGCAATGTACCAAATGTTCAAGACACAAATGAACATCAACACTAATGAATAACAATACTGCACAATTTCAGAATGCACCAGATAGAATCCCAGTGCAAATTATGTGTTCTATATTAAGTATTACAAATATAGGGGAAAGAGTTAAAGGCATCACACTCCATTCAGTGCACAGGAGAAGTTTTTCTTCAAAGAAGAAAGACAAATGGATAGCTGGAAATAGAACAAAGAATAACAAACTATGATTCGAATTGAGAGGAGATAAACAAAATAAAACCGAGAAAATTCAAAAGAGAGGAGAAGCTATGTAGAAAATTGAAAATGCCAATAAGATGCCAATGGTATGCAAAATGCCAATGGTATGCAAAATGCCAATGGTATGCAAAATGAACACGAATCTGAATCTGTGTCTGTACCAAGAGTTTTGACCTGGGACTAAGCAACTTTCAGAAAAGAGATTTTTTATGCTTTTATGTTTTGTGTTTCTGTGTATCCATGTTCTGCATGTCTTTAAAAATTAACAAAGTTTGTTAAAAAAAGAGAGAGAGGCTGAGAGTTTTGAGGAAGGATAGAGCAGATCGGGAACCACAGAGATTCCTTTGAGAAGGGCATGAGGGTGAGATTGTAAGAGCAGTTTTATCGGAGAAGAAGGAGGCAGAAGGAGGAAGCTGTGTGCTGACAGAGATGGGGAAAGGATATGAACACATCTTCTGCCATTGATAATTCATACACAGTGGATGGTATATGGGCAGCCTTGGGAGAGGGGCTAGCTGCCGGCCCCTCTACTGTCGAGCATCTCTGCTGGCGGAGGGCTTTGCTGCCCGCCGGCTCGACATTGTGATTTAAAATGACCAGGCTTCCCACAATTGTAACAATTACCAGATGGTTTATTACCTCTGGTGATAGCTGCAGCCATCATTTCGGAAGTGTCTAAAGAGGCTTTACTGAGGGGCTTTTCAAGAGAGCCCCCTCTTTAAAAAGGAAAAATTTCGTTTGGTTGATTCTCTTAGTTCCTCAATGTGCAATTTCTGGTCCCGAGAGAATCCTCCACCCATACTCACGAAGGGATCCACGGCGATCGCCTGCATCGAATCAGGGATGAGGTATACCAAGGCTATGCCAGCCGATGAGTATGGATGGTCCAAAGACGTACCACCTCGCAGATGATCACGTCGGGTCACCAGTTATGGTGGTCTCTCATGAATGAAGACACTGAGGCAGTCGTCTTGAAGCCAAATCGGGATGAGAGCCCAGGGCAAGCTCTGACACCCTCTTTTATTAGAAGCAATCTTTGTTAACGTTTGCAATTTTTTGTTAGTGTGTTGTTACAAACTCATTACATCACACAAAATACCATATGAGAATACAAAGCTGTAAAGTTTAAGTTTGCTACAATTCTGGGTAAGAAGTGGCAACATTTCGACCTTGTCCCTCGCCTCGTGTTACAAACAACTACCAGAAGGCCCGTTGTCCTTGCACGCGTGCGAGGAAACAGATAGCAATTCCCACAATTACGATTAGGGGCTGAAGCTGCCTTGGAGGGGCAGTGGAGTAAGGGGAAGCCGCAAGCCAGGTTGAGGGGAGCCGCATCTCCCCTCCTGGGCTTGGTCTTTTTCCCCCCGAAGATGACTGCAGCGGTGGTTTAAAATGGCCACCCCGAAAAGGAGGACTCAGCTGGATTAAGATTTGTACAGGAGGGAAGAAAGAGGTGGATAACATCTGAACCAGGACAATTGGGCGATGCAACTAAACAAAAGTACCCAGGGATTAAGGTAACATGGAATTTTTAAGAAAACTGAGCAGCGAAATTACAAAGGGACAGGAAAAAAATAAGAAAATATTTCTGACAGCTAAGCAGGGCTTTGAACGGGGAAAGGAAGAAGCCGGAACTAAAGATTTAACTAAATTGGACTAAAATATTTTGGGAATAAACAGGCATAAAATAAAGCTGGACTTAAGATTGTCAAAAAATAATAATAATAAAGTTTACAAATTGGAGACTGGACTGTGTTGGAATATTGAGGTTTGAAAAACCCTAAATAAAAATATAGGGGAAAAAGGTGAAGACTTTGTATAATGGAGAGTGCCACCTTTTGACAAAAACTTGAGCTCAAACAAAATGGAAAGCATCCTGTTTCTGAATGAACTTGTGTGGATATAATATTAAAGAAATATTGAAACAAAGTAAGAATTTTAGAAAGTGAAAGCAGAACTAGAATAAAGAAAAAATCAAGGAAAGACTGACTGTGGGATTGATTGATGTTTTTGGTATAGACCCTGGGCTGGAACAATTGAGAACTTTAGAAAATTGAAAGAAGAAAGAAGGAAAGTAAAAGTGTTTTTTTGTGGAATTTAATGATCATAAAATACAAGAGTGTGTAATGATGATATCTCTTCGGGAATTAAAAATGGAACTTAAAAATATGAGAGAATTACTACAGGAAAGAGGCGAATCACTTTGTTCTGTGTTAGAAAAAATGGAAATGGCAATTGAAGAACAAGAAGAAAGAGCTTCAGAGGAGGCCCATTATTGGTGACTTCCTGCTGAATAAGCAGGGAAATCAGAGTCCAAATATAAGGTAGTAAATTTACAAGAAGGGAATAAACAGAGAAGAAGAAGTTTGATAAAGACTCTTCCAATATATTGCTTCCCTGCTCAAGTTGATAGCATGTATTATGGTAGGCTAGCTTAAAAACTTGAGAAGCAAAAAGAAATGAGAAAAAAGTAAAAACAACAACAAAACAAATGGTGTTTTGAGAAACTTAAATGAAGTGAAACAGTCTATATGGTGAAGCTCTTAAGGTAAGCTAAAAACAAATCTCTGGGTATGTTGAAATACAAAGTCTTGTCACTTCTAAAGTAAGTTAAAGAAAGCAGATTTAGATAATTTGGAATGTATACATGAAATTCAGCTACCTTCTCACTTTGATTCTCTAAATCAGTAATTTTCAACCTTTTCTTCACCATGGACTCCCTTTAAATACCTTTTGTGGCCACGGACCATGGCCATGGACCAGTGGTGGGATTCATGTTTCTTTAATTCCGATTCTGTGGGTGTGGCTTAGTGGGTGTGGTCTCAGACGTTCAGCCGAATTCCAGAAAGAAAGGGAAACAAAGTTCTCACAGTAACCAAGAAATGAGTCTTTATTCGTCCATATACTGCTCCGGATTCGGGTAACACCAAGCATCAAGATGATATTAAAGTCAGCTCTGGCGCACCTCGCAGCCAGAGCTGTATTTATACACCAGAGTATAATGTAATGAGTTTATCCACCATCCGGTGGACACTACCGCTTAATTTCCAGTCACTATGTAACCCCCAGATACCGTGCATTTGTCCACCCTCCTTTACCATACCCTCACCACGTTATACTCTCCATATCCCACCATCGCCCTTGTGCCCGCCAGTGAATATCTACCCCCCAAGGTCATTATTTTAATGGTCAACATGTTCATCACTCTGCCGATAGCCGCCCACAACTTGTGATAGTTCAGCGTCTGATGTCATCGGGCTCGTCGTCAATCTTCGAACCCCGTGTCAGTTGGTTGGCAAGTACTTCCTAACGTGGTAGCACATTTGAACGCAGTAAACCGCTCGGTGTCACAGCTCCAGTATGTCGTGGGGACGTGACACGTGGCAGCGGAAGGATACTGTAAAATCTCCAGTCAGAGGTGGTATTTCCGGTTCTCAGAACTACTCAGTATTTCCGGTTCTCAGAACTACTCAATACTGATTCTCCAGAACTGGTCAGAACCTGCTGAATACCACCTCTGCCATGGACCACCAAGACTTAAGTCAAGATTTAAATCATAACATTTCTTCAAGCCTTCACAGACCCGCCCGTGATGACATTGCAGCCCCCCTCCTCTTCTCCATAGGTTGAGAGAACCACTGTACTAAATTGTTAGCTATCCACATTCTTTCTCATAAGAGACATGGACTTAATAATTCCCTTGCTCTCTTTAAAATGGTTAATCTCTCACAAAGTTGCCAAATCTAGTAAGATTTTAAGGTTCAAATAAAATGCCTTACGGCCTCAAATCACATTGCTGAAACCTCCTGAAACTTTAGTTGTTAGACACTCTCTCTCTTGAGTCAGCTCCTCGGCTCCTATATGGTGCAGTTGTACTGTATGTTTAAGAGGCTACAAAATAATGTGGGTTTTTTTTTTTTTGCATTTCCAAAGGCAGAGATCTATCCTTCCACAATGTCCCATTATTATTCATCCAAAGTTGTGCTGTTACATTAGAAGGAATACAAAATCTTCCTGGAGGGATCGGGAGAATGCATGATAAAGCTGGGTGTAGGATATAACCAGGCTGGCCCTGAGAGAGGGAGGGGTCAAGAGCATTATCAGCCATGAGTCCCATTCATACCCACAAGACATCAAAGCCCACCTTGAATTTCTTTGACTCTAATCTACTGCCAATTTGCTTTGGCTGTTAGTAGTTCAGATTCTCGTGTAAGCTTAAGCTTACAATAAATCTTTATACCCACTTGAACTGCCTGGATATTCTGATTTCTCTGCAGTAGAGAAATCTGGAAAACAAAGACAGAGCATAAAAAACCAAATTTAAAAAAAAAGGGGGGGGGAATGCTTTCAGCCCTGTTGCTGAATTAACTGGGAGGATTGTCTTTGATAGATTTGTCTTCCCTACTTGTATCAATTATTTAACTATGAATAAAAAATATAGCTTAAACATCAGTGGTGGGAATCAAAAATTTTCACTACTGGTTCTGTGGATGTGGCTTGGTGGGTGTGGCAGGGGAAGGATACTGTAAAATCTCCAGTCAGAGGTGGTATTGGCCGGTCCTCCGAATTACTCAAAATTTTCACTACCGGTTCTCCAGAACTGGTCAGAACCTGCTGAATGCCATCTCTGTTAAACGTGTAACTTTGTATTATGTATTCCTAGCAACATGAATGGAACCACTGAACCTTTTACATTTCAGGACATTTTAATTCGTTTAAGGAACAGAATGTCCCCAATTATTTTTATCAGGCTGAAACAAATGAAACATAACCTATGATTTTTGAAACCTGGATGATCTGACTAATAGATTAATAGATTGCTGAGAGATGCCAAGATACAACAAAGGCATTTTTGCCATATTATACAGTTTTATCTACATAATGGCCTTACTTTTCCTTACAGAAGTATCGTGTTTCTCCAACAATACATCCTCCACCAATAGGAAGGCCCAGCATGATTTCTAGGCATGAGGTAAAATTAAGCCCCGCCCCCAAAATTTAGGCCTATTTAAACCACGTGTTTCCCCTCCATTTCTCACATCGTTCGTTAGAACTACACGAGGTGAAGAGAAATGGGGAGGAAGGGCGGGGGTGGGTGGGGAGAAAATTTGACTTTAGGAGTGTCCTGCAGGTAGCCTTGGCTAGAATACCCCAATCTACTACCGATAGGACATCAGCCGATAGAAGCTCCCCGAAGGCAGGGTCACCAGCTGCTTCGATCGGCCGGTAGAAGCGGCCTCAGGGTGAGCGCCCACGCACAATCCCCTCACCACGAGGCTGTTTCTATCAGCCTATGAAAGCCCCCCAAAGGCAGAGGCACCAGCCACTTTGGGGCGATGCGTGGCTGCCCGTGTCCCCTCACCATTAGGCAGTGTCTTTCGGGCGATGGGAGCTCCCCAAGGGCAGTCACCAGACACTTCGATAAGCTGGTAGAAATGGCCTCGGGCAAGCACCCACGCACACTCCCCGCCGCGAGGCTGCTTCTATCGGCCGATAAAAGCTCCCCGAAGGCAGAGTCACCAGCCGCTTCATGGCGAGGCGTGGCTGCCCGCGTCCCCTCACCATGAGGCAGTGTCTTTCGGCAATGGAAGCTCCCAAGGGGAGTCACCAGACACTTCAATCAGCTGGCAGAAGTGGCCTCGCGGTGAGGGGAGTGTGCGTGGGCACTCACCCCAAGGCCGCTTCTACCGGCCGATCGAAGTGGCTGGTGACTGCCCTTGGGGAGCTTCCATCGCCTGAAAGATACTGCCTCATGACGAGGGACGCGGGCAGCCACGCCTCGCCCCGAAGCGGCTGGTGACTCTGCCTTTGGGGAGCTGTCGTCGGTCGATAGAAACGGCCTCGTGGAGAGGTATGTGCGCATGGGCCGCTCTAGGTGGGGGAGGAAATTAAGTCACCCCCAAAAAGATGGCCTAGCCGTTTTTTCGGGGGTCAAAAAAAAACAAGGCCCGGCCTTATTTTGTGAGGAACACGGTACATACGAAGTATGAAATCTTACTGAAGTTATATAGCAAAACTGCATCTTCAGGTAGTTTGAGATATAGACACTTCCAGCCTTACTACTTTTATTTCCATATAAAATGTTGACTATGTTTTTTCATAAATACAGTTGTTATGATAGCTTTGGCTGTTTTAAATTGTATGGGAATTCTGCATCAATAGATTTTTTTCCCTGGCTATTGTTCCCAGAGTCGTCCTTAAACATCCTAAAACCTTTTCAAACATTTTGGTCTCTCATTTTGGAATCTACAGGCAGATCATATCAGTAAATGCTCACTTTATATTTTACATGTCATAATTCCACATTTATGACCGGAATAACAATGTAACTCTCTGCATCTTAAATACAGGTAGTCCTCAACTTACAATAATTCATTTAGTGATCATTTAAAATTACCATGTCACTGAAAAAGTGACTTATGACCATTTTTGACGCTTACGATCATTACAGCATCCCTTAGGATCATGTGATCAAAATTGAGATGCTTGGCAACTGGTTCATGTATTTATGCTAGTTGCATTGTCCCAGGGTCACAGGATCTCCTTTTGCAATCTTTGGATGAGCAAAGTCAACAGGGAACCCAGAGCCACTTAAAAACCATGTTACTAACTTAAACAACTGCAGTGATTCACTTAACAACCGTGGCAAAACCGTGTAAGATGGGGCATACTTTGCTTAACAACTGAGTCACTTAGCAACAGAAATGTTGTGCTCAACTGTGGTCGTAAGTTGAGGACTTCTTGAGTAGTTTTCTGATGACACATAAATAGCAATAGCACATAGACTTAAAGTATGTAGAGATTCTCCGTCATCCAGGTCATGGTTGTCCCAAAGGTGCTTTTTCAGGAGGCAATTGGACTTTCTTGTTTTTCTTTGAAGATGTTTTGCTCCTCATCCAAGAAGCTTATTCAGCTGTCTGCAAGGAATATAAATCCTTCCATCCGTCCAGTCAGAGCTGAAGAAGCTTCTTGGATGAGAAGTGAAACATCTTCAAGGAAAAACAAGAAAGTCCAGTTGCCTCCAGAAAAAGCAACTTTGGAACAGCACATGGACTACACTGCTTCACAGTGCTCTTATATCCCTCTCTAAGCAGTTTACAGAGCCCCCAACAATCTGGGTCCTCATTTTACCCACCTCGGAAGGATGGCAGGCTGAGTCAACCTGAACGTGGTGAGATTTGAACTGCTGGCAGTCAGCAGAATTAGTCCACAATATTGCATTCTAACCACTGCGCCACCACGGCTCTTATAAACTAATACAGCTTGGTGCAAGAAACATCTGTTCTTAAATAGATCTAAGACAATCACATGTACTTTAGGACCAGGGAAAGAATTAGAAGTTTTAGAAAAGGACAAAGTGCTTTGAACCTTTGCTGACTACTGAAAGACCATAAAATTTTACGAGATTCATTTAAAATGGATGGCTACCCTCTTAATTTTTTTATACCTAAAAGACGAAGAAAAAAACTTGTCTTCATTTTTATCATAGTTTCTGTAATGCCTTAGTTTTCTACACAACCAGACCCTGATATTTTTCTTCTGTATGCATAGCAAAGGAGCATGAGGGCTCAGCGGTTAAGACGCTGGGTTGTTGGCTGGAAAGCCAGCAGTCCGGGTTCGAGACTCTAGTGCCATGCAACAGGGGAGCTCCCATCCTCGCCCCTGCTCTTGCTCCTGCCCACTTAGCAGTTTGAAAGCATGCAAATGCAAGTAGATAAATAGGTACCACTTCTCTGGGACCGTGAAAACACTCCATGATGTCATGCTGGCCACATGACTGCAGAAATGTCTTTGGACAGCACTGGCTCAATTGCCTTGACTATTGCCCCCTATAGTCACAACAACTAGTGGAGTAAATATCCTCAGGGTTACCTTTTCCTCCTAGTCATAGGAAAACGCTCCTAAACATTTACAGTGAAGAATTTACCTTTTGTCTGGTGATCTACCATTAGAAGAGATGTTTTGCTAAAGTTGACCTTTAAAAGTAAAGATTATTTGCTTACTGTTAAGATTGACTTTAAAGGAACAAAGTACCGTATCTTTAGAGTAAATGTACTCAACTATGCTGTGGACTTCATTCCTTTGTTAATCACTACAGTTAATATGGCTCCTATTGACCTAGTAGAAGACTCAGGAAATTAATTGCTTTTTAATTCTGTGCCAAAGAATGCTTTAGCTAAAATGGATGAGGTTTTTTTTATAAAAATAAGAAAAAAAAAGTGTGACAATACTCTGTTTGTTCTAGTTTGTTGCCTGTCACTCCTTTCAGCTGTTCAAATATTATTCTTCTGAGAGGCATGAATCTTCTTCAGTCAAAACAGAACCTTCAAGAGAACTGACAGATGAGATACTGTAAAGAAGTGTGATCAGCAGTGGTCATTTAATACATAAAACATACATGAATTTCCTGACCAGATCTTTGAAGCATGCTTCAAACTTGACATGGATGCACTTCACCTGGGAAGGGGTTGCATTCTGAAAATGGGTAGCAGAAAGGCAAAGAAATAGACAAGGCCACACAAAAGCTAAATCCAATTTAAATTAATTGGAATGGAATTTAGGGAAATACAGGAAATGCAACCCTGATGTATTTTTCCCCCTTTGTCACCCGAATGATTATGTTTCAGCAGCAATTTGTGGGATAATGTGCCACCTAAAAAATATGCTGTCTGCAGATTCCAGAATTTCTCTAATCCCTAAACAGTTGCCTATGGATATCTTCCCCCAATTATGTTGAACTCTTTGAAAATATGTCCAATTTCTTGGGAGATTCATCAAGCTTGTCAGATATGGGCGGAAGAAGCACTGAGGTTGCTTGAACCCACCATTCACCCAAGAGATTGTTGTCTATAAACCACAAAGGGCTGGTTCCCACAACAAATGGCTTGAAAACAAAAACAATCACATTATATCTTAGTAGATACAATATTTACAAAATAGAGGCACATACAAATCTTTATGAAATGGAAAAAAATTGTATGAAATTTAGTATGTATGTAGGTGTGTGTGTGTATATGTACATGTACATGTATACATGTACATATATATGTTCAAAACCATGCTAAGTTTGAAAAAAGAAGCAGAAGGTGATGATGTTGGGAAGATTTGCCCAATCTTGTCCATCTCACCTATGCTTAGTACCAGGGCTGGGCTGCTGGTGGTTTGCAGGGGTTCAGGAGAGCCCTTAGCAGGGGTGGGATTCTACCAGTTTTCACCTATTCGCTAGAACCGGTTGTTAACATTCTAAGCAGTTCGGAGAACCAGTTGTTGGAAGAAATTACTGGCCTAATCCTGTGAGGAAGGCAGGAAGAAAACATTCTGGTGTTGCTTACAGAAACTGCCTCTCCGTTAATCCTTATTACATTCTTGGCAGGATTAGACTTCCTGTCTCAGGAACTTCTCTAGAGTTTTTTTCCTCTCCTTTGCTGGTACTTTGCTTGTGTGGAGTGACCATTCAAAGTTACAATGGCACTGAAAAAAGTGACTTATCACCATTTTTCACACTTACGACTGTTGCAGCATCCCCACAGTCATGAGAGGCCAGGCGAGGAGATACGTGCCTCAATGTGAGTGGTATTGAGTTGGCCACACCCAGCCAGTCACATGACCACCAAGCCACGACCACCCAGTCACATGACCACCAAGCCACACCCACCAACTAAGCCACGCCCACAGAACCGGTTGTTAAAAAATTTGAATCCCACCCCTGGTCCTTAGCTAAGATTCTGTGCAGTTTGGAGAACCCTCAAATCCCACTCCTGGCTGAGTAGGTTGCCAGGCATCTGAATTTTGACCACGTGACCATGGGGATGCTTTGTGCCTAAGGCAGGACTAGAATTGACATTTTCCAGCTTTCTAGCTTTGATGCCTTAACCAAGACTCCAAACTGGATTTCCATATTTAGATTTGGTGTTTAAAACAGCTTTTGTTCATTTCTTTTGAGGATAATGTTAAGTGGCTGGTGATAGAAGATATTTTTTATTACCAAAAAGTATTTTAGAAATGGAGCTGGGCAGAGATGTGGATGTTAAGGGCAAAATACGGAGCACAATTTATATTTAATTATTCAGACCATTTGTATCCTGCCAGCGTGACTCTTGACATAATGCATGTGCACCTAGCACCTGTTGGGAATATTTTAAATCCGACTTCTCTTTCTCAAACTGCAGAGGGGAGCTGCGTGAGTCCAGGAAAAGATTTAGCTGCTTTAATAGCTTGTTTAAAGCCACTAAATAAATTCAGCCAATGTGAAGGAGTCCTCTGATTTGGGCTGCTTGGTGCATTTTCTTACATCTGCCCTTGAAAGTGATGTAGACAGACACCGAATCACTAACAACAAATCACATTAATTCAGTGAGTTTTATTGCCAAATGCGACTACAGGGTCATACCCTAAATAGAACACAATCCTAGATGGAGATTTCAGCAAAGCCAGCTAGGAAAGGCGACAGATGGTGTGCCATTCATTCTTTCCCTTGGATTCTGTAACAGCTGTTTCACTATTGTATGTCTGCTTCAGTGGGTCCAGACAGAGAGGACCTTATGGCAGAAATCCAAGTTACACTCAGCAAATTGTGGAAGAGGACCCTCAAATGCAATAGGAAAAGCCCACAATTTGTAGTTGTTGAACTAATGCAAACTTCTCCCTAAGTTGTCTAAACTTATTCAACATCAGAACTGCTGACTGAAGTGTAAAGGAAAGAAACCCCCTATTTTCTCTTCATGGACTGAAATGCACAATAAAGCAAATAAAAAGTTAGCAAAGATGACCCTGAACAAAGAAGCCGCTGTACTAGAGCTGTAGTTGTCCCGAAAGCTAAAGAAATGTCTGATTCTCCCTTGCCCTATTTTTACTGCCGGGATATTGAAGAGTCGCTCACATAAGTTTCATTCTCAGTGGCCTTAAATAACTTGAACAAGTACTAGGATAAGGGATGCCATTCAGCGGCAGAACAGGGCTGCCAATGGTTTGCTATTTACCTCCAGCATCAAAGCGCCTGGGGTGGCCCGCCTGCCAGGCCACTCTTGAAGTTATTATATTCTGCTTTTCCAAATTCTAAATGAAGGATTAATTCACCCTGCATTATTCGCCAGTCATTCTTTTATAGGAACATTAAGAAGGATGCTCCCGGGCAAATATACCAATCCATCTTATCTTTTATTTTTATTTATTTATTTATTTGTCAAGCGATTACAAGATAACAGGTATAAGTATAAACATAATTATGGATACATGAAATGGATAAATATAAGAAAAATAAAAAAGAAACAATAGGACAGGGACGGTAGGCACGTTGGTGCGCTTATGCACACCCCCTACAGACCTCTTAGGAAAGGGGTGAGGTCAATAGTAGATATTCTAAGGTTAAAGTTTTTGGGGTTTGGGGAAAGAAACCACAGTATCAGGTAGAGTATTCCAGACATTGATCACTCTGTTGCTGAAGTCGTATTTCCTGCAATCAAGTTTGGTGCGATTAACCTTGAGTTTGTATCTATTGTGTGCTCTTGTGTTGTTATGGCTGAAGCTGAAGTATTCATTGACAGGTAGGATATTGCAATATATAATATTATATATATATACTGTATATCTATCTATCTATATATATGTTATCTTAAGTTTTCACGGGTATTTATATGTTTGGTATTCAGCTTTGTTCGGGTATTTTCCCACATCATTAAAGTTTCCCACATCATTTTAAAGTTTAAAAGCACAACTATAATGATGTGGGAAAATACCCAAACAAAGCTGAATACCATACATATAAATACCCGTTAAAACTTTAAGAATATGTGTGTGTGTGTGTGTGTGTGTGTGTGTGTGTGTGTGTATGTATATGTATAGATATATATATAATATATATATAAATATTAATATATAATATATAATATATAATATCTATAACGCTCCCTCATCCTTTCACTTCTCTGGCCTCTCGTTCCTCGTTTTCTTTGGTCTTTTCTTACCGTCTTGGCCGCCTGAAGCCACCACGCGTGATCCCGTCCGCTTTTTCTTCCATCCATCTAAAACAAACTCCGGTAATCGGGGCGGTCGCCGCCGCCGCCGGCGATCGATGGGAGGGCGGTCTCTCCGGCTGGCGGCGGCGGCAGGACGGGAGGAAGCCCCGCCTTTTTCTTTGCCACGACTTTGATTGTTGTTGTTTTGCTTCGGCGGGAGTGCGCAGCCAGGTCGGTGCGTTCTCCTCCTGCTTCTCCGGGTGCGAGGCAAGGCGAGCGCCCGTTGCGTTCCTCCGGCGGGCTTGTGCCGTTTGGGGTGGCGTGCGCCTGCGACGCAAGCGGGCTTTGTGGGGAGCGGAGGCAGCGCCGGGAACGACAGGGAGGCGGCGGAGGCGGCGATGCTGGGACCCACCTTTCTTTGGGGCTAGTTTAGGAAGGAGGGAGGTCACAAGCGGACCAACGGAGGCTCTCCGGGGCGGCAATTGATGGGATGCCTGGCGGGATTTTGCGCCTTTTTGCAGGCTTCTGGGCCCTCGTCCCTCCCTTCCTCTTGCTCCTTGCTTTGCTTTGTGCCGGCTCTTCCCTTGTCTAACTGATTGCCTCTTTCCTCCTTTCTGTTACTTTCTGTCTTGCTTGGCTGCTCCTGGCAGGTCCCATTTGCTCTAATTCGGGCTACAAGAAGGCGGATGATGAGATGTCCGGGGCCACGTCCTCTGCAGACCAGGGAGAGGCAGCAGCTCGCACCATTTACTTGAATGAACCTCAGCAAAGCAAGTTCCGCGACAACCGGGTCAGGTAAGAAGAGCCCCGGTCTCCACAGTAGAGGCAGGGGAAAGAGAGGAAGCTGGGTGAAAGTCCAGACTGAGCCCAAAGTACCACCATCCGCTGTGAATTTGACCAGACTTCCAAATACCCTAATGGAAAAGTTAGGCTGCAAGAGGCTAACTCTTGCTTAGCTGCAGGGATAGAGGTGGAAGGACAAGTCAGAAGTGGCTTGTTTGTGAGTCTGACTGGGGCAGCCTTGTTTCATCTCTGCGGAGAAATTGCCACATGCTTTTTGCTAACTTCATATTACAAGGTGTAAAACTACAACAGAACTGAACATAATTTACCCTCATGCGTTGTGCAAAACCTGCTCATATTAAGTTGGTGTGTCCCTTTAATTCTGGAAAGTTGGACTTAGAGACTGAACTATGGCTGAACAAATCCTGGAAACACAAATTTAAGGCGCCAGATTTAGTGAGTCCCACTTTTCTAGATTTCAAAAGAGAGAAAGAACATCTATAAGGTCGAGAGAGTGCATTCAGTTAACTTAAAAAAAACAAAAACAGGGAGTGAATTATGTTTGTGCCTCAGTCAAACAGAGACGTTGAAGCTTGTGGTATCCGCACCAGAATGTTTTATTTTAATTATTCAGTAGCTGTTAGCCAGAATGATGTCCAAGTTTCTCTGAGCGGTGAAATAATCATATAAGGAAGTAGGTATGAAGCAGTAGAAAACCAGGATTTCCTGATCAGACTAAGAAAGAGAGTGAAAGTCAAAGGGAAGTGATGGCTAATAGGCTGTTTTTTACCAGTGGAAGAGAATATTTTTAGCTTAAGGTTGAACTGTGGGATCTTTGGTGCTCTCTGAGTTTGGTAGTTTTCTTGCAGATGTTTCATTACCAAACTAGGTAACATCATCACTGAGGCACAATAGTGAGAGATCAGTTACTTCTGATTGTACAGTGACTCTCTTACTCGGGATGAGGAGATAAGCTAATAATGGACAGCATTGTTGGGCAGCCGGCTAAATATGGACATGTGTAAAAGAAGTTGCAAATTCACCATATCTTATTTGCTCTCCAAATGGGAAAAAAGACTAAATCATGCATGTTAATTCAATATGCATAAGGCATCATGTTTTTGAGAAGAGGGAATGACAGTTTTTGTCAGTTCTTGTCTACTGTATTGTGTGTTTGACAGGTGCTCAGTTATATATTATGCTTAACCATGGCCTGTTTTAACAAGTTTGTTGAATAAGCCATGCTCAGTATGGCTTATACCAAGCCAAAACCAAAGAAGAAAAACACATTAACAGTGCATTTCGTGATCTCAGCCAGCAACTTTCCCAGTTCTTTCCATTTCCTGAAACTTGATCTTTTTATTTTGACATGGCCAAGGATTGATTTTGTGTGAGATGTGTATTTAGGCAAATATTGATGAATGTGTTTTGATACACCACTGATGTGGAGTCAGTCAGAAACCTAAAACACTGCTTTAAAAGACACTGGTTCACATATGTGACTTTTAAATTTTCCTATGTGTGAACCCAACAATAATGGCTTATTGTTGGTCTTTATTAAAATCGTGGTTTGATAATGATGCATGAATTAAGGTACTAATTAGCAGCAGTTCTGCAGAGTTTCAAACCAACATATCCAACTTCATGTCCAAATCTGCCTCTTTTACCTATACATTGCCATTAAAGGAGAGATTCCCAGACTGTTGTCAGTGCATATGTTGTTCGAGTGAAGCCAGTTGTGTGAATGGAGCTTTGAAAGATTAGAATTGGAACCATTACTCTTTCCCTCTTTGTTACTGTTTTTAATAATACATATTTAATTTGTGTGTTAGACAAAATGATAAATTGTACTTTGGATAGCAAATGTTAAAAATCCCGTCAAAGTAGTATCAATTGAAAGGATTAGATTATTAAACCTTTGGCAAGATTTTGGTCAAGAAGGTTATTGCGTTTTGTCAGGATTGCAGCATCCGTTTTAAACAGACAAACAGTGATAAAGTGGCTGAAATAATTTATCCAGTCCTGAAAAGCATCTTTAATGCAGGATGATTGCTCTTTGGCATCGGCTGGAAGAATCTTAAGTAACGGATAGCACATTAAAATAATATGGTGATGTGAATATCTCAAGATGTACAGACTAGAAGAGGATGAGAAAAGCATACTAGAAAATATTGCAACAGGAATTTTGGCTATTCCCTACCTTGCACCTTTCCTTGAATGTCCTATTCCCCCTCCCCATTTAAACATTCTGTGATCCCAGAAGATCTACTTTTGATCAGTGGATTAAGTTTTGTTGAATGAGAGTCCCTGTTCCAGCTCCCTGCCAAGACATTAGACAGGCTTTCTTTCCTCAAGACTCACCAAAACGCTCACTCACTTTTCACATGCCCATTTCCTTCTATCTAAAAATATCTGCAAACATTTGCTGTCTGCCCTTGTCATGGATTTCCTTGAAACATACTACTTTGTTCTTCAGCAGAAATGATCCCAAAAGTGATTGCTAGAATAATAAAAAGAAGAGGCTCTTTGCCTAACAAATATAACTTTGACAAAAGTTATATTTGACTTTTAGACAAAAGACCAGCAGTAGCTGGCACTACTGAAGTAGAGCTGTATCTTTCAGAATTTTTCTCAAGCACTTTGAGAGCATCAGGTTGGGAAGGCTGCTGTAGAGTTATCTGGATGTCAGCATTACTAGATTAAAAGGGACCTGCTTTCAAATAGAGATATGAATAGAATTGCTGTGTTGGCCATTCCTTTCCATCAAGTTGCAAGTTCTGTAAAAGTCTGCTGCTTCCATCACAATGTGTGATATACCTTTCATTCTGCCACAGATAGTTGAGCCGTGAGGAAAATAGATAAAATCCCTCAAATTCAACAAATCCAAAATCACTTTTTAAACTTTTACCCTATGACTCATGACTCCCCCAGAACTTCAGTCCTGCGCGTCAGTTGAATTAAAACCGACTTCTATACAAGATTGCACTGTCGTTGTATTCATTTATTATGAAAAAACTATGGGCTAGGCTACACTTCAGAGCTTGGAAAAAATTCAGCAGTTGCTTAATTGTTCTTTGTTGCAATCAGCAGAAATGTAAATTGAGAGCTTCAGTAGCACAGTAGCCTGCTAGGACCAGGAAAATGCAGCTCTGAGTCCACTCTGTGTTATGAAAGTCCATTGTGCTTTGGGGCCAATCATCCTCTCTCTTACCATACCTTGCAAGGTGATTATTATGGGAAAAAATTGAAGTAAGGAGTGCTCTGCGTATCACTTTGTGTTTCTGACAGAAAGGTGAGATAAAAATCTAATGCACCAACAAATTGCTTATCTTTGGGTGGATTATCCACTGTGTAAGGAGTAGAATTCTAACCCAACTTCTCTGTGCATTTTAGATTAATTTTTTTCTTAGGTTTTTTTTAAAAATACATCAGCATCTTGACTTTTACCTTTTCCTTGTGATTTGGTGAGCTTCAATTTTTCTGTTATCCATTTATGTTCTTCAGTTTTTGAATACTAAAAGGCTGTATGTGGAGTTAGGTATATCATAACATAGCAGCATTGGGTGCTGTGAAAATGCATTGCAGGATGCCTGTGTGGTCTCTTTAGGTGTATAAAGAATGGCAAAGTACAAATTTTTCCAGGCAGAGTCTGTTCACTGATTTGACCTTAATCACCAGTCTTCAAGCCCAGCATGCTAGCCCCAAAGTTTGATTAGAGTAAATTAACGGCATTTAAAAAGTGGCATGGTGGCTTAGGAATGAAATCAAAGGGGAAAGTTTTAAATTTAGGTAAATGAAAGGTATTTTTTTCTTAAGTTCATGCTTCAGAAACCTTGTCTAGCTTAAAGGAGATGGTGAAGAAGTGCTGGAGATGGTATCAGAAAACTATGAAGTCCAGGGTCCTGAAGTATATTCGTGATAACAATTTATACTAAGCCATCCATTTACATTTTCCACTCACTGCTGCTTTAAAAGAAAGCAAGAGCCATAAGGTTCATCTGTAGTTGGGAGGGGAGGCAGTATATTCCCTGTGTTGCACCATCAGCTCTGCGTTACACGCTCTTATCCGTGTGCTAGGAAAAAAGTGTGGTTTACCTGACCAAGGCTAGACTGGATCTACTGGCATTATGTAGGCCAGTGTTTTTCAGCTTTAAAATACGTGGCCTTCAACTCCCACTGAAATACTGGAAGTTGAAGGCCACACAATTTAAAGTTGCCAAGATTAAGAAATATTTATAAATATATTTTGGGGGGCATCCGGACCTCAGAGGATAAAGCTCTCTAGCATCTCTGAAACAATGCTTCTCAGCTTGATTGCACATGGGCAGATTCTATTTGAAGAAGAATGCCCCATGGACCCAAATTATCCAGAAGTTTAAAAAGCAAGCTCAGCCCTTTGAATTGCATTTGGAAATACTTTTTATTTATTTTATTTGATTTGTCAATTGCTTACAAGATAATAGGTATAAGTATAAACATAGCTATGAATACATGGATACATATAAGAAAAATAAAAGAAACAATAGGACAGGGATGGTAGGCATGTTGGTGTGCTTATGCACATTTATACACTGGCAACCGGAGAACCACAAACAATACTTGAGGTACCTCCAAGTAGAATACATTGCTAATCCAATCTTAGAGTAAAAACAGCATGATGAACCGATCCCAGGGCCTTTCTTGTCAAAAAATGTCTCCTTCCCTTTATTTTTGTGTGAACTTGGGAGGGTCTTGTCTGATGCCATTATTCACATTACGTTTTTGGCCTGGACTCAGGTCCCTTTTATCTGATCATTGCCTCAGTAGCGGCTCTTCCTCTTGTCCTTCAAGTGTGTTGCCTATGCCGTCTACAACAGCTAAAGAAGTGAAAACCACACATCCAGGGGAAGTTTCTTCTTTTATGAGCCAGTTTAGGAGTTATTACCAAACCTCTTAGTTTCTGAACAACAATCATTCCTAGCTAGGATTCCATTTCAACTTCTTTCAACCTATGCATCTCTTTCTGCCCCCAAATAAGAATATCAGTAGCACTTCAAGTTATATACTGCCCCAGTGTACTTTATAGCACTCTATGTGTGGTTTGCTATGTCAGCATATTTCTCCCAACAATCTGGGTCCTCATTTTACAGACTTTGGAAGGGTGGAAGGTTGGAAGGTTGAGTCAATCTTGAGCCCCATCAGGACTGAACTCCAGATTATGGGCAGAGTTAACCTGCAGTATTGCATTCTAATCATTGCTCCACCCAGTATACAAAGGGATACAAAAGAAGCCCACTATATCTTCTTCCCAGGGGTATATTACCAGGTAACATCAGGATCCTGAATAAATGACTCACCTGGCACTTTTACAGTCAGGACAATACAATGTACTCCAGTCCCAAATTTTGCAGTCAGCAAAAAGATGTGATACCATGGTCAATAGTATTCTACTGGGAGATCCAGTAGGACTCCAGGAAGAGTCGCCTAAGCAAAGTCCTTATGGAAATCATTCACAATTGGATAATAAAATTTCATCCAGGGCTTGATCTGAAACCAACTAAAGGTGGTGTACTTTATCCAAGATTCTTTGCAGCCTCACCTCTCCAGAACCATTCCAAGAAGGTAAAATCAGAGACAGAGCAGAAGTTATCTAGGAGTGAGAATATCATCATACCCTTCAAAAAAAGAGGCATGGCCCTCTTCCTCAAAGAGCATTTGTTATCTCTTGAATCCAGCTGCATATACTTGATGTCATTGCTTGAACAAGCCAGGTGAGGCAGGGACCAACCTACAAGTGTTAATGTTCATGCTACCAAAAACCCTGTTGCCACCTTTGGCATCCAGAAGATCAGAAGAATCTCAATAGACTGGTAAAATATTGCTTCATTTACTCAACTTAATTCCTGTCAATATGGCATTTCAATCAAAGGGAAAACAAGTGATGTTTTCTTGTTCACTTATTATGAAGATATTTTTTAAATATATCATGGTAGTCTAGATGGATATTGACACTTTTTGTCTTTCTCAGTAGTTTCTCTGAACAACATTTAACTGATATGATGAGAATGCGAAGTATTGATACCTCTATGTTCTCATTGCCATAGTCCAAGTCTGAGTTTTTACTTGTGCTTTATGATATGTAACCACTTTTTGTCTTCCACCACTGTCACCCAAACTGTCATTTCTGTCACTTTATATCTGAGATCTATGGTCTGATAGAGCTTACATTGGAGACTCACATCCATGGTCTCAACCAACACATTTCACAAATGATCTGGGCATGCAGTGGAATAGCCTGATATATTGCTGGGGGAAAAAAAATCTCCAGTTAGCTGCTGAGAAATGAGCATGTGATATCTGAGATGGGCCCTTTTTAATCACTCCTCTTGCAGATGTCAATGATGCCAGTGGAATTCAAACTGACCAATAAAACAATCTGATCATGACAAGTGACTGGCCTCCATCTTGAGATCACAAGCCATTTGCTCTGAGGTTAAAAGTAGATCAAATATATGGCCACCTTTATGCTTTAAACCAGATATGTGCTTAAAAATAAGGAAACAAAAATAAAGGTTCATTTCCATGAATTGATTCATTTCTTAATTAAATCACATCAAAAGATGCCAGATCGGTGACAATGTTTGAGATGCCTTAGTGGCATCCAGTGCAGTGAAGGGTCTTCAGGTTGTATGTTCCTGAGGTAATAACCAGCAAAAAGACTGGAAAGATAAGAGGTTATGTGATAGCATCCCAAGAGCTGACCCCATGAAGACCCCCCCAGTTCTCTGAAAGTTTGTTAAAACTTAAAGTATTTTCATGAAAAAAAACTAAACAGCTTGATATAAAGAAATTATATAATTTTAAAAAGCATCTTTTTAATTTTACAAGGTAAAAATGAAAACTGTTTGCATTATATATTTAAGAGGTTTACTAGCCTTGAGGTCTCTGAGAACTTGTATTCAGATGTATCCTGGGAATATTGGAATGGCTAAAGGAATGTTAATTATGTTGCATCTGAAAATGAAAAAGAGCGTGTGAGACAGAAGGAAGATACAGAGAGATGGATGAATGTTGCATGCTAAGCTGTAAATTAGAATTAGACTATTACTTTCATGCAGTAAATAGCAAAGTATTAAAAAATGAGGCTAAATAACCTAATGGCACAATAATTAAAAAAATATAAGTATTTGAACACTAATGGCTTTTAAAAGTGGTTTTGCAGCACTTAGATGGGTTTATACTTTATACAACACTTTATTTTTAATATGCGATACTGAATAAAACATGGTTGTCTGGGTATGCACAATTTGTGGAGCCTAAATTAAACAAACTACATTATTGTTTAGTGCAGTCTGTAAACTTAATTCTGGGTAACTTGAACTCAATTGTCATTTCTTGTATTTCAGCTTCACAAGGTCTTTTTGAGAATGTCATCGCCTTAACACTATCCTGAGTTTATTAGAATATAATAAATAGCTTTGGTAATTCTATGAAATAAAGAGAAATAGTTGGTAACCAAAGCTCAGGTAAACAAATTAAAATATCTGCCAGCCATCTAGAATTTATTAAAAATAATATCTACCATACACAATAATACATAGTTTTATTTTTTATCATGTTTCTCTTCCTTTCTTTTTTGTGCTAAAAAGACCCAAACATACTGTTCCTTTGACTTATTTAGTTGGTCATTTTAGAGCATTTGCTAGCTCTAAGTCACAGTAATTCTTTCATACACAATTATTTTGGCAGCATTATCTACTTTTATGTCTCAAAAAAATGCTGCTTCTTTAATTATCTCAGTCTTTGAAATACCATATCTCTTGTAACTCTTAAAGAAATCTCACCAAAGCCTGAGAAACAGAGGTGCAAGTTCTAAGAGAGAATTACTGTGCGCACGTATGTGATCATTTTGAAGTATTCATAGGTTACTCTGCTAAGTAGTGATAAGTAAATTTCAACTATTTTGGCAATTTGGCCTCAACCCTGAGTAGCACTCTGGACAGGCAAAAGGGGAAGTTGAACCAATTCATTCTTTTTCACCCTATTTTCCATAGGCATCTGATTGGTCATAATGGAAACAAAAAGTTGGAGAAGACACACATATTTAGTGAGTCTTATTCATTATGCTAACAATAAATAGATAAATTAATTCAGCAAGAAACTTATGTTTCATTATCCATCTAGCAAAAATGATGTATAGAACCTTTCTTTGATTTAGAAATTCTATTTGAACTGTTCCATTACCAACCTCCCTTTACTATATATGTTTAATGATTTGAATATGTTTTGAATATATCTTGTTTCATGTGTGCTTCCTACCACCTGGAGAAATTCTCCTTATAAGCAGGTTGTAAGCTCAGCTAAGATGCCAAACACTTTGTTTATCCTTTTGTTTGGATGTTTTCTTATCCTTATTGTTAGCATGGGCTTTCTGGATTTCCATGCAGAATGCTTTCATTGTATATGTTTTGTTGACTCTGAAGCTATCCTGTCCAAACCCATTTTTGTCTGCTTCAGTGTTGCCACACTGGAGCTGAGGATCAGGGAGGGGATCTGAAATAGAGGGATTTTTGTAGCCAAAACAAAATCCTTTCTCTTGGGAACAAAGGACAGTCTCACACCTGGTCAGAAGAAGGCGAAGTGATGCCATCCAGTTGTCGCACGACATGATGATTGGAACATGTGACTGATTGTTTTGAGAAAGTAGAAAAACTTTCACTTTTAATGAGGGGAAAACCGCGGGAGTTTCAGAGCCGGTTTTTACCAATTATGTGCCAATATGATATTTCCAATAAAAATAATCTTTAAGGAACTCGAATGTTGACTTCCGGTGGCGTTTCCGTTGATGATGGATCAGAGACCGTGATCATATGCAGCTTTGATCCGTGTTTCCCTTGTTGGAAGGACCGGAGTCATCTGACCCACCTTGGAGGGGTGGGGGAAGAGGGGGAGACCACCAGCTGGGTCGAGGGGAGCTGTATCTCCCCTCTCTAGCTAGGTATTATTCCCCTGGAAGACAGGGAGAAACGGCAGTCAAAAATGGCTGCCCTGAAGACGGAAAGCTGCCAGGACCCTAAGTTTTGCACTGGAGTGGTGAAGTGGTGAGCAACGTGTAACCAGATAAAAGAATTTTTTCTTAACAACCCCAAGACGTAGAAAGAAAGTGCCCTTGCATAAGAGTATCACAGCGGCGAACAGAAAATAAGAGGAAAATACAAGGTAAACAAAATTGGAGTATAAAAAGTTACAACAAAATTAGAGACTACATTTTGAATAATATAAATTGGCATTAATTAAAATGCTGGATAAAATGCTGGACTTGCCTGGAATTGGTTCTTATTAAGAAAATTAATCATGGAAATGGTTGGAAATTAATGTTTAACATAATTAAAAGAGAAAAGAAAAGAATTTTGAAAAGTGGAAAGTGATACAGAGAGCCATCTAATGGTCAAAGACTTTTTTTTTCCTACAAAAACTTACGGAAATTTACTGGACTCATAACTGTTATGAAACAAAAGATAAATAAAATAATACGAACCCCGGAAATTTTTTAAAAAGAGGGAGAAACTCTACTAAGAGGATATACAAATGCAATTCCCTGGGATTGTTGGGTGTTGATTGTGAAAGAGACAGAAGGATAACAAGAGAAACAAAGATAAAAGGAGACTTTTGGCAAGGATTGCAATAAAAGACTTTGAATATTAATAACTCAACTGATTATAAAAAATGGAAGAAATAAGCAAAGACTTTAAGTTGGAATTTCAAACTGTAAGAGGAATGCTGAGAGGAAGAAGGGAATTATTGGAAATATTGGAAAAGAAAATAATGGTGATGGCAGAAGAACAAAGAAATTCCAGTGAGGCAGAGTTAAAGGAAGAAGAAAGAGGCTCAGATAGACATGGAGAACAAGAGACACTGCCAAAAGACACTAAGGAATTAAAACTATGACATTGATGACAGAGTCAATAAACAAAAAAGAAAACGCTCCTAGGATTAAACAAAAGAAGAAAAAAATATACAAGAAGAAACTTCAAAAAAGAGAACAGGAAAGTGGGGGGGAGAAGATGGGCAAAATGTTAGAAGGAAAGAAGGAAGATCAGGGAAATTTAGGAAAGGGAAAGTTGGCTAAAATTAAAAAAAAAAATAAAGCCGAAAAATTCAGAGATAAGGGTTAAGGGATTCTATAAGGGGGAATACCACATGGAATATATATTGGTACTTAGTTTAAAATTTGTTGGGAAATACCTTAGGAATGTATAATTACATATATATATGAATATGAACTGTATATAAAACGTGTTGTTATAAACCCTTTTCTTTCTTCGAGGATTAAAACAAGGGAATGGAAATGAATTAAAAATATGATTATCAATGATTATAAGTAAAATGAAGATAAAATGAGAGATATTAAGAAGTTATTTTAGTGATTTACTGGAGGGGATATATGCAATTGACTATATATACAGTTGATTATTTAATGGATATTAGAATTGTTCAACAAAAATATTTTTTTGTGATTAAAGTTGGGGATGGAAAATACCATGTGAATCTTAAATATATTGGTTTTACTATATTTTTCCTCTTTTTAGATTGTTTATTATATATCGGCTTAGAGAAAATTAAGGACAATAATGTGTAATGTAATATGAAATAGGTGGTAAGCTGAAAATGGAAATAATAGGGGATAAAGAATTGAAAACTTATGTATGGATGAAATGATATTGATATTGAATTAATGAACTGAAGTATGAATTGCAAATTTATTTAAAGATGAATGAAATGGATAATAATATGAGTTAATATTATATAAGATTAATGGAAATGAAAATATGACTATGTACAAGTGTTATAATCTGGAAACATGTTGCTGCCGTGAAAAGATGCATGAAATTTAAAAAATAAAAAACTTTTTACAAAAAAAAAAAGGAACTCGAATGTCTTGCTTGCAATGGATTTATAACTTGGAGCCTGACATGTTGTTATTTTTGACCATGGATGGGACAGGTCAATGGCAGCCATGCCTAGTCATCCCTACTCAAGTGGCTTTCCTTTGGTAGGCTTGGAGCTTTGTGGTCAGGATATTGCCTAGTGGAGACCATCACTTACTTGTAAATGTCAGCTTCGTTGGGGGAAGAAAACACCTTTGCACCATCAATTCTCTCTAAATAGCTCACTGTTTTTGTGCTAGTACAAAAGAATATACAAGGATAAGTGGGCAGGAGTCTTTTGAATTGAAACCACTCGTAGTACTTACATGTAACTGTGCTACTTCAATGCTATTGGAAGCTGAACAAAACCACATACATCTGATAAGTCCAAAGTATTTTATTGGAATGCAAGGCACCCCGTGATGTTACAAAACTAGTTTTCTTATGTGGCATGTGAAACAGGGATTAGTGGAACAAAGTGATTAATCTTATTATGCAGAAACAAAAAATAATAATAATCAAGGAGTGTACTTTTTGTTTTGGGGAAAATTTGGCTTTAGTGGCTAGGATTTTTGAGAGTTTTAACTTCAATGCATCTGGCTTTTTAAGGTATTATTTAACAGTCAAAAAACTGAATTTGCATTTTATGCATTGTTTTTAATAATCATAATAGCATCAGTGGTGATTCCAGTTATTGGAACTAATGCTTTTTCATATGGAAAAGAACCTGGCTACCCCCCCCCCCCCCCCCACCCCCCCCAAAAAAAAAAAAAAAAAAAAAAAAAACAAACCCCCCACACCCCCCCCCCCCCCCCACACCACAACCCCAAAAAAAAACCCCCCCCAAAACCCCCCCCCCAACCCCCAAAAAAAACCCCCAAAACAAAAACCCCCCCAAAAAAAAAAAAAAAAAAAAAAAAAAAAAAAAAAAACCCCAAAAAAAAAAAAACCCCAAAAAAAAAAAAACCCCCCACCCCCCCCAAAAAAAACAAAAAAACACACCAACCCCCCAAACCCCCCACCCCCCCCCCCCCCCCCCCCCCCCCCCCCCCCCCCCCCAAAACCCCCCCCCCCCCCCCCCCCCCCCCCCCCACCCCCCCCCCCCACCCCCCCCCCAAACCCCCCCCCCCCCCCCCCCCCCCCCCCCCCCCCCCCCCCCCCCCCCCCCCCCCCCCCCCTTTACCCATTTGCAAATTTATTATTTTTAACTTTTTAACTTTAGATTTGAAAGAAAGCAGTAATGTTTACTTGTCGCGCTAAGGAACAAACTCATTATTTGCAGGCTAAGCTTGCAAGATTTATGCCATTGTTTAGTGAAGTAATGAATCAAGTCATTGGCTTATTGATGGAATCTTCAATATGAATGTTGCATGAGAAATGTGAAACTAAATCCAGTACATTTGTCTACTTGTCTGTGTAACCATTGGTAGAAACAGAAGGTTCACAATTGCTGTTGCATCATTCTGTGGAATTTTGCACAAGTGTTTGCATTGTGGTACATAGCCTTAGTTTTTTTCTACTTGTGATTTTTGGTTCCAGTCTTAGGTGCCTTGCTAATTTATTTGAATTATAAGCTACATTAAATTTCAGCTTATAAACTACTTTAAATTCATTGTAAGTTCCTGGCCAAAAGCTTTTTGTGCTCTCATAATTACTGGCTGGAGAACTCATCCGGTGTCTTAGCACTGTTAATCCTTGCCCATGGCAAAGGCATCTGCAGAATCTGATAGTTTCATTCAAATGAGGAAACAAGTTGTCATGCCCCTGGAGGAGACTGACTCTGAGGGAGAGGAGGAACAGCCAAAAGGGAGTGGAATTGTGGCTCCAGAGGTTGTGGAGGAGGCTGGGGAAGGGCAGAGACTGGCTGAGCAGTCAGAGGAGGACCCAAGTCCATCCCCTATCCATCCTAGGGCATGCAGGGAGGAGAGGATAAGGGAAAGATGTGGTCTACTGGGGAGGAGAGGTCCTTGATCCTCTTCATGGGCTGCAGCTGTGACAACTGGATAAGAGGACAGACATGCGTACAGGCGAATGCTGGAAGCAAAGCGTGGAAATATCTCTAGTTTATGGTTCCTCTCTGAGTTTGGCATCCTTCCTAGTGTGTGTTATCTGTGGACGCCCTCCAGCCCTTATCTTGCCTAGTTTGTGTTGCTTTTTTCCTTCCTCTTGTAACTGTGCGGCAGTTTTTTGTCTTCCATCAAGAATATTTGGAGCTTGGAAGCAAAGTGAAGGAATAAAAAGGGGCTTCACCTGTTTTCTGTGACTGTGTTTGTTTTGTATCCCACCCTGGGTCATCATACAAGTATTGTGATGTAAGCTCAGTTCTTTTTGTACATTTGTATGACATCATAAAATAAGTGGTGAAATCTGTGCCTGTTTTGTCATTTTTGTCCTCTTGCCATGCTTACACCCAATGGCCTTCAATCCTCAGAAGCCAGTATGTCTCAAAGTGTAGATATATCAGGGTCCTTTTGTATCCCTCAAAATCTCACTGGAGTGTCAACATACTGTTCTTCTAAAAAGATGTGTTTACGAAGCATTGTTAAGAGAATTAAAATGGAGTTCTGAAAATAAAGGAAAGAGAGATCTTGAAAACGATAAAAAAATTTAAAAGATTAAAAATCCTTGCTTCCTCCTTTAGTGCTGGGAAAATTAGGAAAGTGCATACTTAACGAAGGTTGCAAATGGTGATTATGTGATTGCAAGTGAAAATCGGTTGCTAAGCATTAAGATTGTAATCACATGACCACAGGGGTGCTGAGGCTGCCGGAACCCCAAGGACCAGTTATAAGCAGCGTTCAGTGTTCAGCACGGTTATAACTTCGAATGGTCATAAGTCAAGAACTATCTGTTCAAGGGTTGCATTGCTATCGGGAAGACCCAGATTGAAGTCCCCACCCAGGCATTTTTCACTGCTTTGGGATGGATAATAATTAGGGGTTGTTACGTTCTGCTTTTGAGTTCATTTTTTTGAAAAGCGGGATAGAAATGTAAGAAATAACTAAAAACATTTCTGTGTTTATAGGTTGGAGTTTTATACAGTTTCAAAATCAGGAAAAGGCTTATGAGAAGCCCACAAACAAAAGGTGGAACCAAAGGTTGGTCCAAGGATTATTGCTTCCTGAGAACGTGATCAAAATTTTATTTAGGATATTTTAACACTGCCCTATAATAAGAGTCTTCCCAATGTCCATGTACGCAAACTAACTGGACAGTCCCAAAGGTGCTTTTCAAAATGCAAATGGAAACTCGACTTCCTTGGGTTACTTTTTTCTTTTTCTTTTTTTTTTGCTTGAAAACATTTTGCTTCTCATCCAAGAAGCTTCTTCAGTTCTGACTTTCACTTTCTGGATGAGAAGCAAAATGTTTTCAAGGAAAAAAAACCTAAGAAAATTGAGTTTCCTTTTGAAAAATACTTTTTGGTACAACCATGATCTGGATGATTGTGAATCTCCATAGACATTTAATTTGACAGCTGGTAGAATCTTATTTTCCTACAGGTCATGGAATAATATTCACTTCCTCATATGAAGCACCCTGACCTGGGGTGCCCACATTGCAGCACTGGTCAAAAGGGTCCAGCAGAGATTATACTACCTGAGACTTCTCAGAAAACAACAACTGAATGAAAAACTGCTGGTGATCTTCTACTGCTGCACCATAGAGAGCATTTTAACATACTGTACCTTGGTATGTTTTGCCAATTGCACAGTGACAGATAGGAAAGCATTCCAGAGGGTTAATGTCATTGCCCAGAAGATCATTGGTTGCCCTCTCCCCTCTTTGGAAGAGCTTTATAGCTCCCACTGCCTTAAGAAAGTTCAAAATATTCTCAAAGATCCATTTCATCCTGGGAACCCTTTTTTTGAACTATTACCATCTGGCAGATGGTGCAGGATAATAAAAACAAGGACAAATAGGCTGAAAAACAGCTTCTATCCCAGGGCAGTAGCTCTTTTGAATTCTGCTGTATAGTACAGTGTTGGTGCAGTGTTGCGGGTTTTGGGTTCAATGTGTGGATTGTGAAGGATGTGTGTTTGTGTTTATTTTCATGGTCATAATGTGCACTGAAGATGGTGTTTGATTTTGTTGTACAAGGTGCAATGACAATAAAATAAACCAGTTACCCCGCTAATATGGAGAGACCAAGCCAGAACACTAGTTCTGATCATTCAGCAGAGAGGAATAATTCTCCGTGCTTTGGCCATTTGAGGCACTTACCTGCTTGGCTTAATTCTAGCTGAATTCCACTGGTTTGGCCGGGTTCGGGCGAACCAGTAGCTCTGAAGATCAACTGGGAGCGAACTGGTTCGCTCTGACGACCAGCTGTTGGGCCTACCCACCTGCTCTGGCTGTTAATCTGTGCTTTATTTCCGGGTTTTCCAGCTCAGCTGTTTCACGCAGCACAGCAAATTGCAGCACGTCAGCTTTTTTTTCACACAGGCTTGCAGCAGAAGGTGAGTTGAAAACGCTGTGCACACAAAGTTGTTACACCGGCTGAATCTCACCCCTGGGGAGTCTCCATAATACTAGTGTGATAATGGAATTTCTATGTCACTTTGCTTCTCAAACTAAGGGAAATAATCTTGACTCCACACAGACAGACAAGGCACCAGAAAATAAACTGACAGCAAACAGCACTCCTTACTAGCACTGATGATGTTACCTAGTGGAGGTAATGAAACGTCTGCAAGAAAACAAGGAAGCTCTGAGAGCACCAAAGACCATCAATCTTGACTCTGTTAAATTATTTGCAAATTGGCATTAGTTAGACTGAACATTTTAGTTTGTTTTGACTATGGTTTAACAAACAAACCACGGCCTGACATACCTATAAGCCAAAAGTTTAGAAAAGCAGTGATGATTCACACATACTAAGTCAAACTATTATTGCTGTGTAATACCGTGTCTGAATCCAGTAATTTTCTTACATTTGCTCTGTTGAGTTTGAAAGAAAAATAAATGTCTTAGATATCTTTTAGTTCATCTTCAGTCTTTATCCAATAATATTGCTGAACCCTGAAGTCATTACTTCATTGCTTACAGCTTTTTTTCAGTGGGAAAATAGATGTCAATTTTTATGTAGTTTCCTATGAAGGATTTGTAAATTATTATCACTGCATGCCAAAGTTTTTTTTTTAAAAAAAAGCTTTTCAAGCATTGCCCTTGGGTAGAAGTAATTAAGTTAAGCATAGGAAAATAGTTTTAAAAAGACATTTTTATTGCTTAGGGTTTTTTTTTATTCCATTACAGAACCATGCTATTTATTGTCTTAGATTAACATTCTTAAATTGAAATTCAGAGATTGATTTTTCACAAAATTGCTTTGTATACTGTTCAATGCACTTGCCCTCTTTACTAAAATATGTTCTTAGAATGTAGAGATGGCAGTTTTTTTAAAAAAAAAATTCCATCTTTTTCCCCTTTCCATGAAATATATGAGAATGTAGTATTCTTCTTTATCTCCGTGTCTTGCAAAATTTACTCTTCTCCCCCACCTCATTTCACAGGCCCTTCATAATGTCCTTCTAGGTCACATGCGAGGGAGGATTTCAAATGGCGAGAGGGAGCCTCTTGTACTCTCTCTGGGCCATGTGATCAGGAAGACAGAGATTGGTGCTTTTGTTGTCTTCTGCACCAAATTTGGTGCCATTATATTCCAGTTTTGGAGAGCTATTCTACTGATGAACAGATAAAGTCTTAAGTCATTTTGCTTATTCTTTTCAATGTTCCTTTGGGGAAAAAATACTAATGGTGGAAGTTGAAATTCGGTGCTTTGTTTTGTAATCAGAACAAAAAGTGTTAAAAATGAGTTTTCTAGAGAAAATTGCTAGGTTCCTCTGGCTATTTGTCTCATAATAACAATTTGGTTGAAACCTAAAATGTGCCCTCAGGGCTGTTCTTACATTACCATACATTGTTCAACTGACAGGATTGAGGGGTGGGTTGCCTTTGTTTTCTGTGATATAGTATTTTAATAAATGCAAGGAATGTGTGCTTCTGTCTGGAGACACACTAAAAACTACCAAAGTATCATTGTGTTGCACAGCACTTTTATATGATTAAAGAGACATAAACAGTCAATGACAAATAAGGCTTGCTTGACAAAGTTGATCCAGAAATATGTGACAAATTAAATCCAAACAGCTATATTGCCAGATGAGTAGCAGAATATCAAAACACTAACTGCTCCTAGTAGAAGTTGCAGTTGATGGGAAGGGAGAAAGACAATAGAAACCTGTTTCCTAGCTACCGAGCAAACTTTCCAGCACCTGTTCCCTCTTCTCCAATCCCTGCTCTGTGGCATATTCACTCATACATGTTGACAGCTCATTAGGTATCCGTTTCTAATAAAAAATATTTACAGAAATGCAATTAGGGGTGAACTGCCCCACAAAAGTATTGCAGACTGAAGATATTTTTTCTTATCTGTAATCATCATGACTGATATTAATAATGAGCTATCTGGTTGGAATAAGGTTCATTGTGCTCAAAGCATATTGTTTGTTTGTGACAGGTTGCAGTGGTGCAAGGAAGTCATCCCAAGATTTGAAAGCTGGATATTTTCCAAGTATGCATGACCATTAAATGACAAGGGTAATGGGAACTCTAGTTCCTCTAGAGCAGGGGTATCAAACTCGCATCATCACGTCATCGTCATGTGAAGTATTGGGACTTTTTTCCCCCTTTGCTAAACCAGGTGGGGGTGGGGCCAGCACGTGATGCATCCGGCCCGCGGCCCGCAAATTTGACACCCCTGCTCTAGAGGTTGCCTAAAATTTTCACACCAGATATGTATATTTTAATTTTCCTCTATTCTAATAGCTACTGCATGAAAGCAATTTGAATTAGTTTTAGTCTATTGACTATAAGGTATAGACTAGCAATACAGATATGTCAGCAGTTCTGAGAATATATTGTACAATGAGCCATGGATAGCCTTTGGAAATCTATTACAGTAATATATTATACCTCAGATGTGTGTGTGTGTGTGTGTGTGTGTGTGTGTGTGTGTGTGTGTGTGTGTGATTGTGTGTGTGCATGTTCCTTCAAGACAGTTTTGACTCCTAGCAGCTTTCTGGAAAGTCCCTGCGGTTTTCTTGGCAAACTTTTTTTGGATGTGGTATGTCATTGCCTGCTTCCCAGGACTGAGAGAAAGTGACTGCCCAAGATCACCCTAGTTCCTTGGGCTTTGTACCTAAGGTACTAATGGTTTCCTAGAACTTATGGTTTCTAGACTGATACCTTAAACAAACTGGTGCTGGGTAGGACATATATCATGTTATAAATGAATCACTGCTGAAAATACGGCAAAAATATTTTGATTGTCTCTCTTTCCATAATCTTCTATTGAATGGCAAGAATGGAAAGAAATTGTTGTTGATTAACTTGTAGCTGAAGGAGTAAGAAAATCATGGTGATTCATGGTGATTTTTGCAAATGCCATTTTTAATTCAAATTAAGATGCCATATTATCTTCCTGCAGCATATACCAACTTCCCTGTCTAGGCTTATTTAATTCTTTCTATGGCGTTGCCTCTATAGCTATATAATGCAAAAGTAGGGAACCTGAGTCCTGGAAATACAGTGGCCTTGAACCCCACTGGGAATGACTTGCAGTTCTACTCCACAGTGAAATAACTTGCCTGAAGAAGTTGTAGGTAGCAATACCACTTAGACTTATATACCGCTTCGCAGTGCTTTACTCTTTAAGTGGTTTACAGAGTCAGCATGTTGCCTGCAACAATCTGGGTCCTCATTTTACTGACTTCAGAAGGATGGCAGTCTGAGTGCTTCGTCTCTGGAGGTTTTTAAGAAGAAATTGGACAAGCATTTGTCTGAAATGGTATAGGGCCGTGATGGCGAACCTATGGCACACGTGCCACAGGTGGCATGCAAAGCCATTTGTGCCAGCACGCGAGCCAGGCAAACTTGCCTCACTGAGCATGCATGTGCCTCCCAGCTGATTTTCAGCCTGTTTGAGGTCTTTTTCGGCCTACCAGAGGCTTGAGGACAGCTTCTGCAGCATTTGCAGGCCGAAAAAATAGGCCCGTTTCGCCACTTCCTGTAATACCGAAACTGATGAAACGGGCCTATTTTTCGGCCTACAAAGGTTGCAGAAGCTGTCCTCAAGACTCTGGGAGGTCGAAAAAGGCCTCAAACAGGCTGAAAATCAGCTGGGAGGCACAGTGCAGGTAAGGGGGCAGCGGGGGGGATTGCATGCGCATGCACAGCATGCATTGCCTTCTGGGTGCTGGCATGTGAGCGCGCAAGCACTAGCATGCACACAATTTTTGGCACAGGAGCCCAAAAAGGTTAGCCACCTCTGGTATAGAGTTTCCTGCTTGGACAAGAAGACCTCCAAGGTCCCTTCCAATCTCTGTTATTCGGTTATTTCTATTTTTGAAGCTCCTAAAGCCCTGCCTGATTATAACTATGGTATGATTTCACCCTACAAAGAACTGTAGAGAAAACTATAAAATAAGCCTAATAAAAACATCAAATGTTCCATCAAATGTAGACTCCTTCCATCCTATGCCTGCCTTATGCATGATGGAACCCATATCATTTCCTTTTTAGCTACAGACCCTTATTTTCCTGCTCAGTACATCCCCCTGCCACAAAAAATATTCTATTCCTTTTCTAAGCCATGCTCTCGTTTTCTGATGGGAGTTTCTGCTTCGGAGGTGTCAAGGCTGATGAATTCATAAGCAGCTTGTGGCGTGGTGAGAAAAGCAGTCAGCAATTAATTATAAAATTGCTATATGGTAGAAAGTGAACCAGAAAAAACCCAAATGAGTTCTAGAATTGTAAAGGGGAAAAAAAGCTGATTAAAACCAAGAGCCAGCACCATAACTAATCCAGATACTGTTCCTGCATTTATTGCTGGAAAAGGAGGAGTTAAGATTTATATAAAGTAGTTCCAGAAAAAAAAGGCTGAATGGTGAGGGAGTCAAGGAACTTTTACCTTTGTTCCAAGTTAAGAATAGCTGCATGATATGAAAGCCTGAGATAAGATGATTTATGTTTAGAAATAAACAGTGAAGTCATCTTAACTTTTCAAAATACTACTCCCTTTCAAAGAAAATGTCATTTCACCCTGCTTGCATCCAACTTTGTTTTGCAAATATTATTGAAAGATTCGGAGGGAGGGAGGGGGGCAGTAGAAAAGGCCAGGTGCAACATGCAGATGGAAGTTAAATTTAGGCCTTGACTACAAATGGTATAAGATTTGACCAACTGCAATGCTCTATATTTTTGGGAGTGTTAGCAATTGATACGTGTGGCAAGTTTTGCGTTATATCCTTGAGAATCCACCTTGTAGGCTATTTGTGATCAAATGTTTTAATGTCACTAATTTCAAATGACCTACTGCAGTGTTTCTCAACCTTGGCAAAAGCTGTGCTGGCTGGGGAATTCTGGGAGTTGAAGTCCATACCTGTTAAACTTAAAGCGCATACATCTGTTGGAACGAATTATTGTATCCAATCATAATTCCAGATTAAGATGTCCATTTTAAATATTTCTTCTCTGTTTGGTAAAGATTGGAATGTATATATTTCTAAAGATTGAATATAAAGGTATTTTACTCACTTGTAGTCCTTAAATGGTATTATTCATTCTACTTCTTCATAGATGATTCTCTTTATTGTAAATGTGATCAATATCTAAAAGTTACAACCATCTGTTGAGCTTCCATTCTTAGTTTGCTATTACCATATGGAATTTGAGGTGAGGTTGTTTAAGACATGGGAAACTTCACTCAGCTATGTGTGACATTAGGCCAGTCTTAATCCCATATTAAGTAAATCTCAACTGGTTGGATTATAACATGCCAAGCCAAAAGTCATGATTTAGAAACTAAGATGGCTGGTTCAATACAATATGTTTAGCCAACATATGACAACTATTTATAGGTTAGTGTGGGTGAATAGGATTGTTATATTCGGTAGGAATATTATGTATACCATCTTTGGTTCCCGAAGAAAAAAAATGACATATAAATCTAATGAAAAAGAAGATTATTATATGTGTTATTCTAATATTGTCACATCAAACCACGAGAAGGGAAGAATAATAAATAATTTTAAAATAAAATATTTTAGACTACTGAGGTACTTGAAACAGAGAATAAATAGGGATGACTGATTCTTTCACAAGCAATAAATCCATGGATCATAGAGATTTGTTGATATTTCTCAAGTTTCATATGGCTAATTTTGTTTGTGCTTAGAAATTAAGTATTATCAGACCTGGTTATTACTTTGATGGGAGACCACAATGGTATATCAGGATTGTTGTCTAGACAAAGTCTGAGAAACATCCCAGAATAAGGCAAAAGCAACTCAGTTTCACACTGATGCCAAGAAGGCTACATAGATGTATCTTATTGGTCAGAGTGTCTACACACATTATCATGATCATTGGTAGGACCACTCACAACAGCAAACCCTATGCTTCACTTTTCCTTTCACTTTTTTACTTTGTTAATAGAATATGACATAGATGATCTAATTTTATTACATTGTCTCCAGATGGTGTGATGAAGAATGTTATGTATATTGTAAGAATCATTCGTGTGCATAGAAAGTCATCGTTTTACTGAGTACTGATGCTTTTTCCAAATGGAACATTGTTCTGATGGTGCATTAACAACAAAAATAGGTTAATGTGAAGGCATTTAATTAATACAAGTTTATAAATGAGCAGAATATTGTCATGTTTTATTGCTTGCCAATTTTTATTGCCAATTTTCTTTCTTGGAGTTAACTGCAAAATTATGAGAATGCTAGAGGTCAGCAAGCTGAATTATCAAGATACAAGATAATTCTTCCTGCCAAAGGGTTGTGCAAGGTGTGTTCAAAACAATTAGATATAAACAATACTCTCCTTGGCATGGTGTCTTGGACAGCTACTACAGATATCTAAAAACAAAAGAATGAAATATGAATTAAATGAATGAATGAGAAAAAACAATTCTCATTGCTGGTAATACAGCATATCCAAATTTCCTATTTTTATCAGTTGCACTCCCATCAGAGTTAAACTGGTTGCTTTTTTTTTTACTACAGTTGTCTAACTGAGAAAGAAAGAAAGAAATTGTTTTTACACACGCAAGCCTTAGAATCCAGGTGCAAACAGAGTAAAAAGAAAGAACATTAATAACCATAATAAATGTATAAGCAAACCACATTTTCAGATACCTCCAAATTAGATTAACTTTATGCACCATTGTGTCTCTTATTGTTGTTGGATTACAGCTCCTTTTGTCTTGCGCTGTTGAGTTTGGATGATTGGGAATAATGGGTGTGTACATCTTGGAAGAAGTTGGGTTTGCAAAGTGGTAACCAGCAATTTCACTTGGTCCTGGAAATATGTTGTAATAACAGTGACAGTTGAAAGAATGAAGTCATATGTCCCCATAATTGACAAACAATAAGAGATTTATTGAGTTGTTGGCTTGGTATCAGAATAGGAGCTTTTTGCCCTTACCTGACTTAATTATCAGTCTTGTATGTCTATCATGTTATAATTTCATTGCAACTGTGTCAACAGGGTTCCTTCATTGAAGACAATGAGGTTTAAATGCAGATAGATAGAACTACCCAGAGGGCTGTAACACAGTAGAACCTCTGGTCATGAATGCTTCTGACTACGACCAAATTGGGTTCCGACCAAAAAATTCACAAAATGTTTGAATTTGGTCATGAAGACATACTCGGGTGGTGATCAAACACGACCTCTGACCTAAGAATTCCTGAAGACAAAACATTAGAAGACAAAGAAATCGCCAAAGTTATGGAACGAATTATGGTCGTATAATTCTGTATGTAGATGCCTCTGTTTAAAACCTGGGAAGTAGCTTTTTGACCCTCCTGAATTAGAGCTGTATGATGAAGAATTAATTTGACCCATGTTAACATCACATATTTTCAGATGAATAGCCAGCAGAAAAACCTTCATTTATGGTTTGTGGGTTTTTTTCCTACCTGCATAGCTTTTATATTTTATTCTATTCATTTATCGTGATTTTTACTTTTTGAAATTTTTTTCCCTCTAATATTATAGCGCATTATAAGTTCTAATTATTTGTTGTGCACAACTTTTCCCTATTACATGATTTCCGATGCATCTGTTACAAAGAAGTCCACGTGTGCCTCATTGGGGTTGATTCGGTGGATCATGTCATGTTACTCCCATTAAAGTCCATTGGCAGATTTTTTTCCCCATGTCTAGATTGAGTAACATGTTCAGCCTATTGCACTTTGAGCTAGTGCTGTTGGAGCTCTACCACCTGCTAGCATAGGGGTGTCAAACTCAGGTGCTTAAATCTGGCCTGTGGGGCCAGCCTGGAAATAGCAAAGGACCACCCTGCAGTGCCTCTGGCAGCCAAAACAGGGCATGGGGAATCCATACCCCGTGCCCCTCCATACGCCGTTTTGGCTGGCAGAATGCTGCAGGAGACGTCTGTTCCATCTCCTAGTCCTGGCCAGCTTGCAGAGGAGAACTACAATGCTGATCTGGCCCTCAAAGAAATCCAGTTTGACACCCCTGTTTTAGCAGAAATTCTGGTCATTTGCTGGAGGCCAGAGTTTAAGTCAAATAACAACAACAAAATCCAAGCTCTGACTGACCTTGACAGTAGTGTAAGAATGATTTTAACTTTTTAAATTTATTTTAGATGTTGCCCAACTCCAATTGAGTCTGGAAGGCTCGCAGTATGAACAAAATGTATTATGTTTCTGCTAATGTGCTCATACATTATTGTCTGCATTTGATCAGTTAACTATTCTAGTTTATATATTCACATTCCATTCTGAGTTATAAAAACATAATTCTGTCCCTGTATTGGAAGTGTATTTTCTGTTTTAGAGCACATGATGGACTTTACCTATTTCTTAAACTCTGCCGGTACAAGCTATTCTTCTACATGCTTCTCATTTAAAATGTAGCTTGTCTGCACTTGTGCTTCAAAATGTTGGAAGATATGGTCTCCTAAATCTTCAAGGGGGAAAAGGAAGTTAGCCTTTATTTCTTTGCAGTATAATGCAAGACACAGCCTTCAGAGAGGTTAGATTTATGTGCATTACACATTTAAAATGACAAAAGAAAGAATAGAAAATGAAAAACAAAGATTCTGTGTTAGGTTTTTTTTTTTTTTGCGAAGAGTTGTTAGTACAAACAAGTTATCTCATTTTAGATTGCTTCTGTGAATCCTGATAATGTCTTAATTTTGAGGTTTTAAAAATATTAAAATAAAATGTGTGAATTGTTTCAGTGCCATATAGTATCGCTGGTTATATTTTTTCCAGTGTCTTGCTGTAATTGCTATTTAAAACTGACAGTCTTTGGTGACTCATAAAAGATTAGGGAAACATAAATAGAGATAGTTTGGTGTAGTGACTGAGGGCTAGAAAGCAGATCATGAGTTTTAGTTTTACTTTGGCACAAAACCAGCTGGTTAACTTTGGGCCGGTTACTCCCTCAGCCCAAGGAAGAAAGTGGCAAAGCACTTCTAAAAATCTTGCCAAGAAAAACTGCAGAGACTTATCCAGGTAGACACCATAAGTCTAAAAACTGACTTGTGTGCATGCATGCTGCAAAATATAGATTAATATAGTATTTCTCCTGAACAATATAGGTGTCCCATATGTACTGACAATATATAAATTATCTCTGATGTGCTATGTGCTATGTTTTTCATTCTACATTCCTAATAAAAAATCTATACTGACCTTTTGTGACTTTGCTGTTACTTTTCCTATTCTTGTTTTGAGCATGTTATTGGAATCAGTACAACCGTGAGGCAGACTTCTGAGAATGAGAAACAGAACTAGGAATGGCCATTTTTAAGAAGACCAAAATATAAATTATAGTTAAGACAATGTTACAGTGGAGAAACGTGAAACATGCCAGCTCTTGAAACAGGACCCAACTTATAGTTACCTAGGATTTATTGCAAGAAAGTTGTGCTTTCGATTAAACATGCTTGCTAAAAATGTCATTGGAAAATTGTTATTTTTTAAGTTGATTTCCCAAAGTAGTAACTAAACATTATGGATGCTGTGCAACCAGTTCTTTCTATCATCTGGTAACATGCAGAAGCAATCACAGCTGATTTTCTATTTTCAAAAGCACCAATCATGGACAAAAAAAATTTCAGTGGGTTAACAGTTAATGTCATATAGTGTTCGGATCCTACAGGCAATGGCGGAGGAGAATTTGATGTGAGGAGAGGAGGAGAATTTGATGTGAGCTGCTGTTTCATATGCAGAATATGTAGGAGAAAGATATAATCGCACAAAGAACTGTCCGTTGTGCTGAAGTTTGCTTGCTACATTTACAGTGGATTTTTTTGTTGTTGTTGTGGTTTGCTATCAGATATTAGAGCCTGCTGCTCTAATAATCCATCCATAATGGAAGCAAAGCAGAATTCTAATATATTTTCCTTGAGAATGGGAACTATATCTTTATTTCTGAAACATCCATTGTTAATTAAACTACAAATACTAACAAAACCAAATCTGAGACAACAGATTTAGAAAAGCTAAATTAGAAAATATCTGAATAAACCAAGGATGCAGACCCCCTATTTCACTGTTAATGTGGTTAGAACATGTGATTTTCTGATAGTAAATGTCTATAGGATTTGAAAGTGATAGTAATGAACCCTCTTCTTTGCGTGTCATAGAATTGTTGAGGTTGTCTAGTAAGGAAGTTACTTGGTTTCTTTGGTTTAGCTGTGATGATTTTCAATTTAGATCTAATGTGTTCTGTTTTCTTCCTGGGCCTAGTTTGTTTATTTAGTAGGTTTAGAACAGGGCTGTCAAACTCGCGGCCCAGGAGTCAGGTGCGTCTTACACTGGCCACGCCCACATCTGGTTTAGTGAAGGAGAAAGAAAGTTGTGATACGTCATGTGACATCGCTATAATGATGCAAGTTTGACACCCCTGGTTTGGAATGAGATGTTTTGTAAATTCCTGATCTTGGACTTGGCAAGCCCTGAAAAGACTGTTACAGAAAAACTGAGGCGGGAATGTGTAAAAGCAGCAGATATAGATGCTAGAAACAGCAACCATTAAATAAAAGTGATTGTATTAATTTGAAGCAATCATCTAATTATCTGGCTATGATTCAATTCACAGCTAAATCACTTAGCTCAATGTTCTCACCTCCTCCCACCTTTTAAAGCAACGTCTTATTTTGCTTCTCAAAACAGCACAGCTAAATACAGCGTGGTGACATTTCTACCTCGATTCCTGTATGAACAGATTAGAAAAGCTGCAAATGCTTTCTTCCTCTTCATTGCCTTACTGCAGGTATGTCTATACTGAAATAAAACAACTGTATCTGTACAGTGGCAGGTGAACAGTCTGTGACTACCAACTCTTGTAGCAGTGATGAAGTTTCATAATGCATAAGCCTATACTTTAAGTTTGCATGATGAACTCAGTGTAGTCCAACAAATGTATGTAGATCATTTGTCCGTTTTATGCCGAAACATAATGGTACTGGTAAATTGAACGTTAGCCTAGAAAATATAATGATAAATTCTTTTAGCCTATTGTTATACACAATAGGGTGGCACGATGGTTCAGCGGTTAAGACACAATGGCTTGTCAACTGGAAAGCTCGGGTTTGAGACCTGAGTGCCATGCAATGGGGTGAGCTCCCATTGTTCACCTCAGCTCCTGCCAACCTAGCAGTTTTAAAGTATGCAAGTGTGAGTAGATAAATAGGTAGTGCTTTGCTGGGAAGTATTTTCATGCTGGCCACATGATGACAGTAGCATCTCTCAGACCACACAGGCTCCGTCAGCTGAGAATCAGAAATGAGCATCACCCCTTGAGTTAGTTACAACAGGGGAAACTTTTCAACCTTTACATGATAGTATTAAAGCAGGGAATAGCAATCTTAAACTAAAACCAGTCTAAACTAAAAATAGAAATATTGGAAATCGTAATCATATCCAAAGGCAGACTTGGAATTTGGATTTTCCAATATAGGTTCAACGATTTCAGCTGAAGCTCCGAATTGTACAGGTCAGAAAAAATAAAAAGGCAGCAGTCATTTGACAGTAATCTCAGCCAATCAGGAAGCTCTCATTATTTAACGAATAATAGGAGTCAATCTTGAACATACTAATACTTTTTTGGTGTCTGTATTTCCTGCTTTTGGGGCCTCAGTTGTTAACTGAGTAGAATTCTTATCACATCTGATTGGGCTGGGATGGTGTGCGCTGCAGTTTAACAACATCAGGAAATCTAACTTTAGAAAAAAATTGGTTTGAGTAGAGCTTTGAACCTTGATCACACATAATCCAATGGAGTTACTTTAGTTAGGCTCCAATATTATAGGCCAATGGTGGCTAACCTTTTTGGGCTCCTGTGCCAAAAATTGCATGCGCGCTTACAGTCACTTGCTCGCATGTCAGCACCTAGAAGGCAGAGTGCGCAGCCCCCACAGGCCCCCTGAGCATGCGCATACAATTCCCCCCTGCCACCCCCTTACCTGCACTGCACCTCCCAGCCGATTTTCAGCCCATTTGAGGCCTTTTTCGGCCTGCCAGAGGCTTGAGGGAATGAAACAGGCTGAAAAATGGGCCTGTTTCATCACTTCCGGTATTTCCGGAAATGCAGGAAGTGACGAAACAGGCCTACTTTTCATCCTGCAAAGCCCGCAGAGGCTTCCCTCAAGCCTCTGGCAGGCCGAAAAAGGCCCGAAAATTAGCTGGGAGGCGCACGCATGCGCAGTGAGGTAAGTTTGCCTGGGGCTCACGAGCCCGCACAAATGGCTCTGCGTGCCAACTATGGCACGCGTGCCATAGGTTCGCCATCACAGTTATAGGCTAATGACACTTCCTAGTATGGACAGGGTTACTCAGAAAAGCTGCAGGTAGTTTCCTAAATATTTTATACATTTCTATAAATTTTATAAATTCTGTCAAGTCATATTTTTCTGACTTTGGATCTCTGGCAAGATAAATCTTTGGATCTCTGGCAAGATAAAGGTTTATTCTGAGTGCTGAAGCAACATAAAAAAATAAGATAAGAATAAATTCCTCAGTCATGTGCCCACTCTAAATTCCCCCATCTGAAATTAAGAGACAAAACTACTTTTCTTTTGTAATATATACTTTTATTTCAGCAGTGCCATCTCCTTTCTTTGAATACTTTTCTACATACATACATTTCTTTTTCAGCAAATTCCAGAGGTTTCCCCAACTGGAAGATATACTACCTTGGTGCCATTACTATTTATTCTAACAATTGCTGGCATCAAAGAAATCATAGAAGATTATGTGAGTATAAATTTAGATTTTGGAAGAAATGTCTCTCTCTTTGCAACATAGCAAGAAACAATCAGATGTATAAAGCTACTTAATTTGCATGATTACTCAAGTCACTTTAATAGTAACTCCACTTTGAGACAATGCGATACTGAAGAATAAAATTAAAAATAGTTATTTTTAATTTAAAAAAACACAACAAGATAAACTAGGAGTGTACTATCTTGAAAATTAAAAAATAATTACAGATAGTCCTCAGTTTAGCACTGGTCACTTAGTGACTGTTCAACATCACGATGAACCTCCCTAGGGATAATATTACAATATATGGAAAGGTTTATATGCTATAAAGAAAAGTTTTCTAGAATTTCATGTGTGAAATTGCATAAGTAGCTATGCTATGCAGAAATGCAATGAAAGGACAGTTGTTCATCGCTTGTACTTGCTTTAATCCTAGATTAGCCAAAAAGCTGTGAAGATATTACTGAATGTATTCAGTATTTAGTATATCAGAATATCAAATATTACTGAAATAACATTCCTGTCAACCAGGGTTGATTATAATGGCTTGGATTGATGGGAATTGGGATTCTGTCTAAAATATCTGGAAGGTTATAGATTACCATTTCCTGCCCTATTGTGTGATCCAGAAAATGATCCAACAGAGAGGATATCCAAGCATTTTTCATGGGGAAAGTCCTCAGGGTAATCCTCAACATTATCATGTAGCTAAAACAACAAATAATAGTTGATATGAAAAACTTTATTATATGAGGTACTACAGAGATAATACCGGTTAAAGCCGACAATATGGGACTAAGTAAATAAAAAAATTGGTCTGAGTAAAAACCCTAATGCTGCTGAACTCTGTAAGTCTATAAACTACCTAAATGAGTGAATAGCTAGGAATCAGAATTAAACAATGGGGGGGAAACAGACATTTAATACGAAGTACATTCCTTGAACATACAACTGCATAAACAACATTGGTGAAAAATCCAGTGTTCTATTCTATGAAATTTCTTGATATATTGATATATGTCAGTGGAGTAGTTTCTTCTCTGTATATATTCCCTCAATTTGGGGAATCATCTAGATATGATTCAAAGGAGGAAGGAGGAAGTAGGGGAAGGGAAGGGAAAGAGAAGGAAGGGAAAGGAAGCAAAGGGAAGTAAGCAAAAATCTCCTCAACCTTTCTTGGCACAGTTGTTAAGTGAATCCCTGCAGTTGTTAAGTTAATAACACAATTGTGAAGTCAGTCTGGCTTCCCCATTGATTTTGCTTGTCAGAAGGTCGCAAATGGCCTCAGGGCAGTGCAACCGTCATAAATATGAGTCAGTTGCCAAGTGCATCATGGGGCCATGGAGATGCTGCACCGGTCGTAAGTGTGAAGAATGGTCATAAATCACTTTTTTTAAAAACGTTGAACGGTCACTAAATGAACTGTTGTAAATTGAGGACTACCTGTAGAAGGATTCATATTAATGCATAGGAGAGAAAAGCTTATTTATGTGTTTATATCCGCCTTTATTATTTTTGTAAATAACTCAAAGCGGCTAACACACATGATACTCCTTCTTCCTTTTATATTCGCCACAACAACAATCCTATGAGGTGAGATGGGCTGAATGAGAAACTCCAATATATTATATTACATATAATAACTGCAGCAAGAATAGCCTTTGCCCAGAATTGGAAAAGTGAAAGCATTCCCTCCAATATTATGATAATAAAAAAGGTTTTAGAGTTTTAGAATACTCTACCTGACTCTGTGGTATCTTCCCCAAACCCCAAAAACTTTAACCTTAGACTGTCTACTATTGACCTCACCCCTTTCCTAAGAGGTCTGTAGGGGGCGTCCATAAGCGCACCAACGTGCCTACCGTCCCTGTCCTATTGTTTCTTTTATTTTTCTTATATGTACCCATTGCATGTATTCATAATTATGTATATACTTATACCTATTATCTTGTAAGCGATTAACAAATCAAAATAAATAAATAAAATAAAATAAAAGTGTACAGAAACAGATAGGCTTTCAATAGAAATGAAGAAGAGAGAGGAGACAGAGTACTACAAAATTTGGAATTTATGGTATAATTGGCTGCAAGGTAGACACAAAATAGAGAGATTAAATGAAAGGTTATGGTGTAATGAAATAATTTGGTATGAATAGGCAGAACTATGTATAGTTATGTATAAATATGTAAATAACTATAAATATATCAAAATATGACATAAATCAAATGTAAAATAAGTATAATAATATTTAGTAGTATTCTATATACTTAAGAATATGTCAAAGTGAGTGAACACTACTACAAGTATGCTGCAATGAATGGAAATATGTTTTTAATTGTTTTTTAATTGTAGAATTTGTTTAATAAAGTTTTTTAAATATTAAAAAGAGAGAGAGAGAGATTGACTGACCCCAGCTGGCTTTCATGCCTAAGATGGGAGTCTCCTGGCTTTTAGCCTGGCATCTTAAGTCCTAACCAAACTGGCTTCCCTATAATATTAACGCATACTGGAAACATTAATGAAGCTTTTATGTTTTGTCTTAATCTTTCTGGCCAGTTTCATTCAGTTGACTATACCTAAATGTTCGGCTTTTTTATTTCCCAACAGAAAAGACACAAAGCTGACAGTACAGTGAACAGAAAGAAAACAATAGGTAAGGCCCTTTTATGTTTCTCCCATACAAATTATACGGTTGGAAGGGTTATAGCCTCCTCAGAGGAATAGTTATATCTGGTTTTATTCATGTTTGGTTTATAGTTAACTGTGAATAATATGATCCCCAAGTTTAAGAATCAGGAGAAAGCTCCCAATTCTATAAATGGGAATAGCTTACACTGAGAATTGTATCTCTTGCGTTTGTACTGTAAACATTAAGGGCTGCTAATTTTCATTAGGTGACTTTTATTATAAATTATCTAAGTATTTGTCATATCATACTTTGATTTGTTTTAATAACGTTTTGTCTTTGCCCCGTAGCTATGTCTTCTGAATTATTTGCTGTACCTTTTAAGGTAATAGCTAATTCAGTTCTAAATAAACGAATATGAGAACCAATTTATTGCTAGTCAGTGATTAATACCACTAGTTGCATAATTTAATATTGTACTCTTCTGTCTAATTTATGTGGGTAGAAATAACATCGATTGGGTTGAAGCATTTAATGACAACAGAGCACTTATCTGGAAATTATCACTGAATTTAATGATTATAGATGGGCTTTATTCAGTTTCAAAGAAAGATTAAATACAAAATAGTGAAAACAGAAAAGATTAAAAAAGGAGGGGCAGATCAAAGGAGGAAGAAGTTAAAAATAAAAGAGAGAATACAAAGGAAAACTGAGTTCTGACTTTCTTCAGTACACATATAAATAATGTTCCTTTAAATTAAAACAAAACATATAAACAATATACAAAGTTAATAAAAAAAAAACCTAAAACTATATAGCAATGTAACCGCCTACCCTAAGATTAAACATAGACCTTAACAATGTAAAATATATGTGTCTTATAATACACAATATTTCTACAATCATAACAAATCTAATGATCAAATCCTAAACTCAAAACTTCATTTTTATTTTTCTCAAGCAAGAAGTCCAAAAGTGATCCCCATATAGGAAGAAAGCTAGGTAAACTTATCTTTTATCAAAGTAGTCAATTTTGCCATCGGTGCTAGTTCCATTAATTTCACTATCCATTTATGGGAATTTGCATATTGAATTTAATGACATAGAATGCCACTTTGTAAGTAATTTCAGTATATTCAGGTCAATCCTCTTAATGGTTTTTAACATGGCAATCCATATCTAAGAGAGCAGTAATAATTACACTACTGTTGCAAGCTGCAATTTTTTAAATTAAGATACACAATGTTAACAATGAAGGTTTGAAAATACAAAAATTGGTCCACTCACAAACTACAGTCTCAATTTGTAAGGAGAAACTGAGTAGCATTTTTTAAAGTTAAAATTAACCTCAGAAAAGGGCACAATACATTAGCTACTTCACCAATAATGGAATAACAAAGACTGTTTTCTGACTCATAGGCAGCTCTTGATTCTGCCAATCAGAAATCAATATGCAGCAATGGCATTTTCTTGCCTTAATGCATGTATTGTGGAAAGGAAGAAAATAAAAGGAAAACAGTTATGGTAAAACACAAGAGGAAAATCCTTCACAAAATTTTGTGAAGGAGCTTTGATTGCCAATGAAAGATTTACCCAGAAGTACTCTTAAGAATGCTGCCTTGTCCTTCACTGCCAGCTCGGTGAAGAAAAGACAGCGCTAGAAATGAGTCTGCAGGTAGCATATGGCAAAGTTCCTGAGTTCACATTGGGTAAGCTGGATTTCTGATTATAAGCAATCCACATAAACCTTCTCAAACATCAGGAAGGCATCACTTAATTGCCCATAAAGTAGGAAATACTATGATAGATGGATGAAGATACTTTTCAGGTCCACTGAGCATCCCTCTACCTTGGTTCTTCTGAGTTCTTGTCATATGTTAACTTTTGATTTTAAAAGGGAAAAAATATATATTTTTCTTTCCCTTTTCCAGTGTTAAGAAATGGAACGTGGGAGGATATCATGTGGAAAGAGGTAAGAATTATTTTTAAGATGTTCTGGGAATTTGCAGATCTTTGATGGGATGATAAAATGATGTTGATCTTCTTGGGTATTTACAGCTGGGCACTGTGAATTTTATTTGAATATTTTCCCATTGTGTATTCATTACCATTGTCAGTCTCAAGAAAAGCTTATTTATATGAATGTATATCCTTTGAACAATGTAGATGTACAGTATACAGCTCCTTGTCCGTGGCAGTATGGAGAAGATGACATCAAACTTCTAAATGGCATCTATTATTTCTTTTTGATTACCTCAGAATCTCTTGTACAATTAGTGATTTTATTCTCTGAGTAGGGAAGATAATACTACCTATAAACAAAAGGAGACGTTGGAAACTCAATTTTAGAACAACATTGTTTCCCCTTGCCTAAAATCTGTATTCACTTAGCTGGAATTAAATTAATAGAACTGGGATTAAGGAAAGGAAAGGAAAGGAAAGGAAAGGAAAGGAAAGGAAAGGAAAGGAAAGGAAAGGAAAGGGAAAAAAAGACCTCTAAAACAGGTCACATAAGCCTGGGTTACATGCACTGGACATAAAATGTTGGCACAGGGAGGAAGAAAACAAAATGAGGAATGGAATTACTGATCCTGGAATAGGCCATGATTGTCTGGCTATAATTGTGCATATGAGTGCATCAAAGTACAATTTGATGCAGATCAGATTTATAGGCTTTAAATCTGCATTCTGGTGAGCAATTAATAATGCATGTCTTAAATCTTTTGAGGAAGAGAGCCAGTAAACCAATTCGTGAAATTAACTGTATAAGGTAACACCAAGAAAGTACGTCTCCTGAAATGGAGGGAAGGGTGATATGAGACTATCTTTCCTTTCAGCTCTTGGACCATTCTAACTTTTGAATCCAGAAAGGAAGGGAATTTAAAACAGGCCACTTAGAAAAGGCACATTTTATTTTAGTTAGGAAAATCATGCTATTGTAGAAAGAGATTGGTAAAGAACATTATAAATAAAATTCAACAAGAAGGAATACTTGATGTACCTTAGATAAATAAGGGGAAAAAATAGCAACACCTCAGAGAAAATTGAATTTTGAAGGTGTAAAATTAACTTCTATAGTTTAATTATATATATTCAAGTGTTTGTCAGCCTTACCCAGACAGGAAACACTACAAGATGAGCTAATTCTACTTTATTGTAAAGCTACATTAACAGAATCTTGGAAGTCTAAAAATACAAATCTCCCACTGTCTTTTTTTACAGCCTGATAAGTTAGGGAGGATCCTTTCTGAGTTTTTTCCTCTGCCTATTATGCAGCTGTGGGCTCCCTCTCTGAAATATCCGATTGAATCTCAAGGAAGCATCTTTCCCCCAGCAACTTTCATTCAAGTTCAGTTCTTTATAATGGACAGAATATTGCCAAATTAAAGCTATAAATTTCTAAGCTACCAGGTATATGAACAGATTTTAGGGTATGGTGATTCTGAACTTCTTCCTCCCTCCTCCCTCCAACTCGGGACTGTGCTTCCTCTTAAGCTAGGCCTCTCTCTTGGAAAGCTCTGTGTTGCCAAAGCTTTTCCCTACTGCTTCTGCAGGTGTCCATTACATCACCTTGGGTGACAAGCCATCATTCTTCTTTAAGGGGTTCTACCTGATTCACATTAACGGGAGTCTGCACTGGCATATTGTACGTCTGTTGGATCATTCTTGAGCTAAACATTTGGCAGGAACCATTGCCTCTCTCTTTTCCAGTGTTCTGCTTTCCTGGCAGTTCCTCACAACAGTTTCCTTGAATACTTATTTATTATTTATTGGATTTCTTACCTGCTCTAGTCTTGAAACACTTGGCAGTTTGCAGTAATGAAGACATAGAAATAAAATGTCCATGGTGAAAATGAAAACTCATTAAATCATAAATCCATAATTACAGTTTCCTTGGGTGACATTCAACTTTGACAGGGGTCAAACAAATGCCCAACTCACAAAAAATGCTCTGTCTTTATTCAAAAACAGAAAAAAAGTGAAGCAGACTTGTTGAGCAGCCGTAGGCCTGGACCCCCTACAGCAGAGCCCCTCACACACAAAAGGCAGGTTGTTACCTAACCCGGCTTTTCTCTGCCCACTACAGGCAACAAAACTTTGCTAGCCAATACTCGACCTCTAGGATCTCCAGATCAAGTCCTGTTTTAATAGTTTCCAGAAGACCATACTGAAGATAGAGACCTCACTTTAAGCAGGAAGCTGTTCAAAAGTGTAGGAACTATACTATCTAATTACAACTTCATGGTAGTGTTAAATGTCATTAAAAAGCAAAGCCCTCTATGGAATATACTTAAGGGAAATGGAGACTGTCTATGTTTTTTTCCAGGACAAATAAATCAGACAGATTGACTTTGGCTGAAGAACATTTTGATGATATTTTGGCACCAAGTCATATAAGGTTTTATAGATAATGACAAGGGCCTTATACCCAAAAGTGAGGACAAGTGTAGTATTTTTATGATCGCTCATGCAACCAATAAAGGAGCTGCTGCACTCTGAACTAATTGAAGCTTCCTGGTGATTTTCAAGGACTTCCATGTGGACAATGACCCCAGTTCCATTCAAGAACTGAGTAATGGATGGTACTTAATAGACTTGATGATCCTCAAAAAAAAAAACCTAGTTTATTACAGACAAAACATAAAGTATAAATGCACAGAAGATCTGCTTGATGTAGATTGCATAAATACACCTCTATCTATCAACCCCAGGATTTGAATCTTTTCTCTTGCTCTTTCTGGTCAGTGAACTCCTGGCTATTGTTTCTTCCAGACTTGAGTTTGGACTGCACCTGCTCTATATTTACACAGCAGTTCTGTGTGATTGCACAGTATTGTTTCCTGCCCTGTTACTTTCATACTTTCTGTGGAAATACAGTTTGACGGCCTTACTAATGGCCTGTGAGGATTTATGACATAAGCTCTCTACAACACATACATCTAAACATATAGATAACCTTTATGAGGTTCAAGAGTAAAACTGCTTTCTTTTTAAATACTTCCAAATTAAAGTACATTAAAGCAGAACTTGGCTTATTAGATGAAATATATCAACATATATTGATGGCTTATAATCTAAAGTGTTGCTTTGTATATCATATATGATTAAGTTCCTGGGCTTTTTCTCAGAATTTAGAGTTAGGACTGAACATTTGTTATTTAAAGAGGACAGTCATTCAGTTTACAGAGTGACAGAGCACCAACAGTTTGCAATACACCTCTCCATATTGAATTGAAAACTTCACAGTGTATATACTGTAGTACATAGGATTTCATATCAAACTTCTTCAGTTGTTTTGGAAGAATAAAGCTAGTATGCCTATTCATTGACAGATCATTATTTTATGAAGAAAAAGTCCAGTTCAGTGTGGTGAAGGCACAACTGGTTTCTTCCTAGAATATTTTACATCCTTGAAGAGCTGCAGCCTTTATTCATGGCCAAAGGTTCACCTTGAATATTACTCTTTCATTCTTACGGAAGAAAGTTTTGTTGGCAGTTGATGGACATCACTAATGTCTATTACTCATATTTGAGTTGCTCAAAAAAATTGTTGGTTTCCTTTAGTCCTTTAATTGGTTCCTCAGGGAACCATGTTTCCAGCTTTAAGGCGTTTTGATTTAGCTACAGTACTCCATGACTTTGGCAGACTGTACAATTACAGTGGTCATGCAACTGTATCTTCAAGGGATCATTATGGTCCTTTATTCAAACATAGTACCTTGTTGCACCTTGAACTCTGAATTCACTTGGTTATTTCTTTTTGCTTTCTTACATAAGATTTCAAGCCAGTCAGAAAAACTAGGCTAGTGATCCAATTTATTCAAGTCGATTCTGATAGAAGCGTAGACTTTCTACTTTGAACTGGGACATATTAACTATCTAGCTTTTATTGTCAATGTGACAAGCATCATATCACATATATCTTCAAATTACCCATATCAGTTGTTAAGTTCGGTCGGTGGGTCCCATGAATAGACGAGGCTCGAGTAGTGAAGAACAGCTCTTTATTTTACAGATAGATTCTGAGACAAAACCCTAGCGTGCGGCAGCTCTTCTTATAGAGCTGGCTGCGGCTAGGCAGCCAATGACAACTCTTTGAGTTTGCCGCGCTTGGTTTTAGCCAGTCGCGGCAAACCCTGTATGAGCCAATCAGGAACGTTCAAGCCATCCAATCACGATCCAGCTTGTCTGGGCCAATAGGAATGCAGGGTTTCGAGCCTGCTAATATGGAACACCCCTCCCCTCTTGGTTCCATCCAAGGGGCGGGGTAACATAGTCACGTAAGTAGGCGGGCCTTTGGACCTGCCTACTTGACTTGCGCGGTTCATAATGTCTCTGGTCGTCGTCCGGTTCAGACAGGCTCCGCGTCGCTCTCAAGCTTCTCGATGGAACCGCCTGGAAGGGTGAGCCGGGCCGATAGCTGCGACTCCCGCCTGTTGTATCCGGGTTGGTCGAGTCGTTCGCTCTGTCGCTCCCGCCTGGATTCTCTGGGCTGGTTGAGCTTGTCTGGCTGCTACTTCCAGGTGAAACACCCGTCTGCCTCGGTTCCCTGTTTGTAGGTAAGTATTGCTGGTTTAATGTTTGATTTTTATTTAATGTGTGTGTGGGGTGTTCTGCTTGCGCAGATACCGGTTCTTTTTCTAAGTTTGAGGTTTCTCCCCCTGATTTCTTGGTTAGAGTCTGTGAGGGGAAAAGTGGCCAGTCTAGATCGTAGCTGGTCAATGTGCTTGTAAATCCAGGGGTTTCTCTGGAGTGTAAGTAGGGTGCAAACGGTCTAGAGGTGACCGGAGTCTTCTGCCCATGAGCAATTCCGCTGGGCATTTGTTCGTGGTGGTGTTGGGTGTGATGTGTTGTATTAGGAGCATTTTGTTGATTTTTTCGTGGATGTTGCCATGTTCAATTTTTTGGATAGTTTTCTTTGTGAACTGAACCATGCGTTCAGCCCGCCCGTTCGCCGCCGGGTGAGCGGGCAATGTCAATGCGTGTCGGATGCCACGGTCTGCCAAGTATTGCTCAAACGCCAATGCAGTAAATTGAGGTCCATTGTCAGATACTATCACATCTGGCAGACCATGCGTGGCGAAAAGTTTGTTTAATTTTTTGATAACGGCTTCTGTGGTGGTTGTCTTCATTTTGCTAACTTCGAGCCAATTTGAATAGGCACCAACAGTGATTAAAAAGGTATGTCCTTTGGTTGGCCCCGCGAAGTCAATATGGATTCGCGACCAGGGGCCTCTGGGGGTTTCCCATTCTAGCGGTGGAGCTTCAGGGGGAGCCGAGCGGGTTTCTTGGCATCTGCTGCAACCGGTGACCCAAGTCTCTATTTGTTTGTCCATGCCTGGCCACCATGCGTAGCTTCTGGCCAGGGCTTTCATTCGTACAATGCCCGGGTGCCCGTCGTGCAGCATGTCTAGAACTTTTTTTTGTAATGTTTCTGGTATAACCACCCGGTCTCCCCAAAGAATGCACCCCCTTTGTGAAAAAAGTTCGGTTTGCCGGTTTTTAAATGGTTTAAAGAGTTCATTTTATTCGCTTTCCGGCCAACCCCTCTCCACCCAGCTGAGGACTCGCGCCAATCATTTGTCCCTTTTTGTTTCGCGGGCAATGTCTTGCACTGTCAATGGTGGCGTGGTTATTGTTTCTATTTGTAAAATAGATAAGGTGGGTGCTGGGTCATCTTGCACATCTGGTAGGGGGGATCGGCTTAAAGCATCAGCGTGCGAGATGGTCTTGCCAGGTCGGTGTGCTAAATGGTAATTATAAGCGGCAAGAAATTCAGACCATCTTGTCATCCTAGGTGACAGGATGTTTGGAGTGGGTTTGTTCCTGGCCAAAATGCCTAGTAGGGGTTTGTGGTCCGTAATAATTGAAAATGTCCTACCATAAATGTATTCGTGGAATCTTTTCACTGCGGAGACGATGGCTAGGGCTTCTTTGTCCAGCTGGCTGTAGTTCCTCTCTGGCTTTGACAGGGTTCTTGAGAAAAATGCGATGGGAGCCTCTTTCCCATTCGGCAAGGTGTGGCTTAGGATTGCCCCGACACCAAAGGGTGATGCGTCGCATGTGACAGTCAGCGGCAGGGTTTCGTTATATTGAATAAGGACTGCATCGGAAGTTAAAAGGTTTTTATTTGTTGGAAAGCGCGTTCCTCTCGCCTTTCCCAGATCCAGGATGCCATTTTGTCCAGGAGCCTATGCAAGGGTTCCGCCACAGTCGCCTTCTGGGGTAGGAAAACACTGTAGAAATTAATGAGTCCAAGGAATGCTTGGAGTTCCGTTTTATTTTTCGGTCTGGAGGCTTCCTTGATGGCTTTTAACTTTTTGTCAGTAGGGTGAATTCCATGTTTGTCTAGGAGGTACCCCAGGAATTCAACCCTTTCAGTACATAGCTGGCACTTCTCCTTTTTTACTTTGAGGCCGGAGTCTTTAAATTTTTGTAAGACCGCTCTAAGCCGTTTCTCCAATTGTTTCTTATTGTGGGCTGCTACTAGCACATCGTCGAAATAGGGTACAACTCCTTTAATTCCCTGCAGTAGTCTTTCCATTAGGCTTTGGAAAACCCCAGGTGCGACGCTGACTCCAAAGTGGAGTCGGTTGCATTTAAATGCCACTCAATGTGTCACGATCGTTTGTGCCTTGGCAGTTTCAGCATCGACCGGCAGTTGCTGATAGGCTTGTGCCAGGTCGAGCTTTGCAAAGATTCTGCCACCCCCAAGTGAGTGTAGGAGATGCTGGACTACTGGCACAGGGTAGGCACTCTGCTGCAGGGCATGGTTGAGGGTGGCCTTGTAGTCTCCACAGATTCTCAGGGAGCCATCTGGTTTGATGGGGGTGACAATGGGTGTCTCCCAACGGGCATGGTCGATAGGTTCTAATACGCCTTGCACAATGAGCTTATTTAATTGCTCGTCTATCTTAGGCTTGAGTGCAAATGGCACTCGGCGCGGCTTGAGGCGGATGGGCGTGATGTCTGGGCTAAGATTGAAGGAGATTGGGGACCCCTTGTACTTGCCTAAAGTGTCATCGAAGACCTCTTGGAAGTCTCATATGAGCGTTGCCTCCCAATCTTCTTCGTCTGTGTGATTGATGCCTGCCATCTTGATCCCTAGCAGCGAGAACCACTGTAATCCGAGTAGGCTGGGGCGGTCTTTTTCCACAATTGTAAGTGGTAGAATATTGGTGCGGTTTTTGAAGGTGATCTTGAAATGCCCGATGCCAGCCACTGGGATGCGGTTCCCTTGGTAGTCCCTCAAGATCAATTTCTGGTCACTAAGTTTCTGGCGGCGTATGCTGGGTATTAGATGCTTTATGGTGCGCCAGGAGACCATGGAGAGGTAGGAGCCAGAATCTACCTCCATGGTGCATGGTTGGTTTTCGATACCAACCTCGATGCATACCTTCCGTGCATCTATTGGTGAAGAATGGGCGATGATAACTGTTTGGTGCGTTTCTTCTCTTCGCGGTGCCTCGTTGAATCTTTTGTTTCTGCTGTCCTGGCTCCACCGGCTGTCAGTTTGGCGGTCTCGGTTTTTGGTGGGGGTGCCATCTTGTCTTCTCGGGCTGTTGCCTCGGCGCCGGGGGCTGAAGTTTTATTGCGGCATACTTTAGCAATATGCCCCCGCTTCTCGCAATGTCAGCAAACAGCGCCCAGGAACTTGCATTCGGAACGCGGGTGATTTCCTCCGCAGCCGGTACACTGGTACCCTGACTTACGACCTCGCCGGTCTTGCCGATCACGTTCTGACTGAAGTCGGTGAATTTCTTCTTCTTCACTGTCAGAGGGGGATTCGACGTCGCCATGGTGGGTGGTGGCTGCGAGTTTTTCTGGTGTGGTAGTTGCCTCGCTAGTCGATTGACGATCGGTTCCGTTTGAATGCCACATTCGGGCCGCTGATTTGCGGGTAGCTTCGGCTGCAGTTGCTTCAGCTATGGCGTCGGCGAGGGAGATGTCACCCTTGGCCATTAGTCTGCTTTGGAGTGCTGGGTCTTTCAGGCCGAGAACGACCCGGTCTCGCGTGGCCTCATCTAGGTTAGCGAATCCGTACAAACCTCTAAGGTCTCTCAGGTCGGCCACAAATTCACCGATTCTTTTGCCCTTGCACTGGTCTCTTTGGTAAAAATCATGCCTCCGGATAAGGGTTGGTACGGCCGGGGCATAGTGGTTTCGGAGGATGGGAGCTAGGTTGTCCCAATCCATTGTTTTGACATCTGAGGGCTTTGCTAGTGCCTTGGCCATTTTGAAAATGGCAGGCCCGCAGTGCGTCAAAAATACCGCCCGTTTCTTGCTGCCGGTGGCGTCTTTCAAGTTGTTGGATTCCAAAAACATTTGGAAATGATCGATGTAGGACTCCCAGTCTTCGCTGGCTGGGTTAAATGGTGCGGGCGGCGTGGCGCTGCTGGCCATTTTGCTGGTCGTCTCTGCGCCGTTTGCCACGTGCTGGTTAGTCTTGTTGTCTCAGAATCCCATCCTCGTCGCCAGTGTTAAGTTCGGTCGGTGGGTCCCATGAATAGACGAGGCTCGAGTAGTGAACAACAGCTCTTTATTTTACAGATAGATTCTGAGACAAAACCCTAGCACATGGCAGCTCTTCTTATAGAGCTGGCCGTGGCTAGGCAGCCAATGACAACTCTTTGAGTTTGCCGCGCTTGGTTTTAGCCAATCGCGGCAAACCCTGTACGAGCCAATCAGGAACGTTCAAGCCATCCAATCAAGATCCGGCTTGTCTGGGCCAATAGGAACGCAGGGTTTCGAGCCTGCTAATATGGAACATCAGTAATTAATACAATGGTTCTTATTCTCATTTGGGCATATGACAACTGCACTTGTGATATATTTACATTCACTAACAAGGTTATCTTTTTTGTAGTATCATTCTCTAGGGATGATAAATATATATAGCTATAATTGGGAATTGTGACTGCAGAAAATCCACAGATAAATGTTCTAGAACTTCTCATGTTTCTGAAAAGTAGAACAGAACAGAACAGAACAGAATAGAATAGAATAGAATAGAATAGAATAGAATAGAATAGAATAGAATTTTTTATTGGCCAAGTGTGATTGGACACACAAGGAATTTGTCTTGGTGCAAATGCTCTCAGTGTACATAAAAGAAAAGATATATTCATCAAGAATCATAAGGTACAACACTTAATAATAGTCATAACGTACAATAAGCAATCAAATCATACTAGAAAACACTTAATATAAATTGTAAGGATACAAGCGACAAAGTTACAGTCATACAGTCAACAAGTGGGAGGGGATGGGTGATAAGGAGTGATGAGAAGATTAATAGTAATAGTAGTGCAGACTTTGTAAATAGTTGGGCAGTGTTGAGGGAATTATTTGTTTAGCAGAGTGATGGTGTTCGGGAAAAAACTGTCCTTGTGTCTAGTTGTTCTGGTGTGCAGTGCTCTATGGCATTGTTTTGAGGGTAGGAGTTGAAACAGCTTATGTCCAGGATGTGAGGGGTCTGTAAATATTTTCACAGCCCTCTTTATATACAGGTCCTCAATTGAAGGCAGGTTGGTAGTAATTGTTTTTTCTGCAGTCCTAATTACTCTCTGAAGTCTGTGTCTGTCTTGTTGGGTTGCAGAACCAAACCAGACAGTTATAGAGATGCAGATGACAGATTCAATAATTCTCTGTAGAAAAGTACTCCAAGTGTTCAAGGTTAAGCTTTCAGTGGATATTACTATGGTATATCAACCCAAGGGAAGAAAAGAGTTGTATCTTTTTTTCCCATAGTGCAGAGTTTTGGGGTCTGATTCTGTCTGTTCTAAGAGCAGGAAAATGTTCTGATCTATCAGTTTATGTCCCCACCCAATGCTGAATGTACACTGTTTTTCATTAGAACTGATTTTAGCCATGAATATCTTTCAGTAAAGGTATCCTTCAGTATCTTTCATGGAAGGGATTATCGCTTAATTTATTCCCACTCATTCTTTTTTGTTTGACATTAAACTCATTTCACATCTTTACTATTCAATAGTAGTTAAACAAAGTATTGTTTATCCCTCTTTTCTATCTAACAAGAAGAGTTTACCCATGGTTGAAATTTAACCTTCTCTTTCTGACACTTGGAGGGTTTGACTTCCAAATACCAGAAGACACAAAAGGTGTTTTAGATACATCCCAAAAGTATTCTGTGTTCAAATACTATGCATCGAAATGTAAACATTTTAAAGTTTGCTGAACATTGGAAATTTGATCTTCTCTTACTGATGTGTCATCTTTTTTTAAACTGAGCTAAAATCTGTTTGTATTGCACTCCTGTGGACTTGTTATGGATTTGTCAGTTATCTCCACGTCTCAAGATCTTATCCAGGTTTCTCTCTCTCTCTCTCTCTCTCTTCCTCTCTGCACATGAAGATTAAATGTTTTCTCAAAGGCATGCATAACTTGCATACCCTGAAAATGATACCAGTCTCTGCCTTTTTTCTTTTGTTTTGTCTATGTTAATGAGTCGACCTCTTCAGTCACTGGAAACTTGAGCTTTTATGTAATACCATGGGAAACTGCCTCTTTAATTCCCCTCAAAGTTTTAGCAATCTATATGCTTTATTTATTTTTTATTGAAAAATACAAAAATAACAGTGGTAGTGATGTGTGTGTGGATGTGTGTATACACACACACACTACACGCACACATACATATATGTTGATGATAATATAACTTCCTGCCCATGCCATTTATTGTTTTTCTAAAAAAAAACCTAGTCTTCATTTTCAACTTCATTTAGAAAAATTATGACATGTTGAAGCTTCGAAATAACACCCATTTCTTGTCACTGACCCATCTCCAGGTATACATCTTCTAATTCTCCCATCAGTGTTAATACCAGAAATCATAACAAAGATGAATTTGATTATACATATAGTTGAGGTTTTTTAAAAATTCTTCTATCAATGGGACCCATCCTTAATTGTTGTTAAATTGTATTTTGTCTCCTATTATTGGGTTGGTCTTCAGAAAGAGGAGCAGCAGTCAGAAACACTGCTAAGACAAGGTTTGGCAATGGAGTTTCCACATAATGTTCATCTCTAGAAGTTTATGGCAGAGTGTTAAAAACTGGGAAAGGATAAGATTTAAATCTCTCTTATGGATGTCTTTGAAATTCTGTTCAGTAAAAGATAGTTACAGTTTGCTGTAACTAGTCAAGCTAAGCATCTAATATGGTTTAATCTGTTCATGGACTTTCCAGTAAGAATTTTTCCATTCATCCTAGGGAAAACAGGAAAAGCCTTGAAACTTTACATCCAAAGCACAAAAACACACACCTTTAACAAAATCTTACAAATATCCTGCAAACATAATAGTAACTGTAGAAGGATGTGGTCTTACAAATAGGAAAGGTTTTAATGAGAAATTCCGTATGAAACTAAAACTGTAGCTATGAGAATGAATGTATTGGAAAACTTGAAAACTCTAGCTATATATTACTTGCTTGAATAAGTCCTTGTGTTTTTAAACTTGGTTAGCAGTTGTGATAAAGGTGGTAGCTTGAAGTACATCATTTGGACATTGTGTTTGGGTCTTGTTATGCAAGCTTTTTTTCCACCCTTTTATTGAGCACTCAGTTTTGTAGTATTTGCAAAACTAACTGCTGTCCACTTAGTCAAGCAAAATGCTCCATCTATGATGTACTGAGTATAGTCAGCAAGTGAGAAAATTACCTGCTGGCCAAACTGTTTTCCAAACAAATGTAACTGAACAAAGCATTGGTTTTTGCCAGTTTATCGTGTTCCTTAAGCTGCAAATATGCACATAAAGGATATTTGCAAGCTTCTAAGCTTTAATGGTTGTCATAAATTACTCCATTATAGAAGCAGAGTACAAGATAACACTTACACCGAGAAACATAAATTAGATAGAAGTCTATATTCAACAAAAGATTGTATTCTTGTCTGTGGCTTATAATAGCAGTTTTCTTCAAAGGTTTTGACGTGCTTTCAAGATTCTGTAATAATAATACTTTAACTGCATAAAAGTACATTCTAAAAATAATGGCAGTTGCTGTTTCTTGACCTTATCTATTCTGAAGGGCTGATACCATTCTTAAACACCTGTAGAAGCTCTTCTCCATTTCAACTTATATTTAACCCAATCAAGGCAGAGTTGTTAATCCTTACACTATTTTCCCAGCTTTTTTTTTTTTTTTTCTGTAATGGCTAATTTGTCCCTGCTCTGAACAAAACCCTCATTCTATACTAATAGGTGAGAAACAGGGAAATGAGGAGTGTGTAATGAGGAATGGAGGTCAAATAGCAGGGGTGTTTGTCTCACTGAATTGTCTCGCTTTGCAAGGTATCACGCAGCTCTCTGCTGTTCAGTCCTCCTTATCTGTGGGTGTATTAAAATACTTTCCTAGGGCACTTTCCTAGGTCAGCACCTGAGTCCCTAGTATTTAAGTCAGCAATTACCTGCACTGGGTCTGCATCATTTTTTGTTCAAGTGACACAGGGTGAAATTTCACCAGAGCAACCTCTGAATTAAAACTCTATAATGCAGTTGTGCCATTTTGTCAGATGACTAACATGGGGAAGTTTTGGGTATAAAAGTGATTTTTGTCTGAATGGGGGAGGGTGTGTGTGCCAATTTAGAGATGTATTGTGCCATATGAAAAAAAAAAAAAACAATAGGATTTTTCACACACAAGTTCTGTGCAGGGTCAGATCTCCGTCAGTTTGAATTCACACTTTGAATTCTACTCAGAGAACCTCAGTCTTCAGGTAAGCAACCTGTTCTTTTCTTCCTTTGTTGGTAATTAACTAATCGTAGGGTGGGCTTTCTCTGTCTTTCTCTTTTTCCCCATTTCTGCTGCACTCTTACCGCTGCTCACCAGGTGGCAGTGGGAGACTTTGTGAAGGTCACCAATGGGAAGCATCTCCCAGCAGACATGATCATTTTATCTACCAGGTCAGCTATCCCTGAATGTATATGAACTTGGGCTTCTGTTGAACTGAGGTTTTAAAGCATGTTATTTGCAGTTTTAAAAATCGGTCAGCCACAGGATGAGACTGTGCTTCCTCTTCCCTCCCTTCATTTGATATATAATTTACAACAGAGGTCTCCAACCTTGGCAACTTTAAGACTAGTGGACTTCAACTCCCAGAATTCTCCAGCCAGCATAGCTGGCTGGAGAATTCTGGGAGTTGAAGTCCACAAGTCTTAAAGTTGCCAAGGTTGGAGACCTCTGATTTACAACATGGGGTCCAGAAAGTTGGTGCACACTACACTAATCTTAATAAGAATTACCCAAAGGAGAAGGAAAATTAGCATTTGCATTGTAATTGGTCCCCCCCTCCCATTTTTAGGGTGAAATACTGCAGGTTTCTGAACTTTATAAGATTTCTCTTACGAAAATGAAAATGAAGCTTTGTAAGATTTCTCTTAGGAAGCTTCTCCTCCGGAAATATTGAGTTGCTAACTAGGGCATACAAAAATTTTGCTAGACCAATACGCGGATACAGCTCATCAGTCTGGAATCTGCACTGTATATCGGACATTAATATAATTGAGCGAGTCCAGAAGTATTTCACGAGAAGAATTCTACACTCCTCTGCTCGCAACAGAATATCCTATATCACCAGGCTTGACATTTTGGGCTTGGACAACCTTGAACTACTCTGCCTACGGTTGGACTTAAGCATAGTACACAAAATTATCTTTCCTACCAGTCAATGACTACTTCAGCCTCAACCACAACAATACAACACAACAGATACAAACTCAATGTAAACCACTCCAAATTTGATTGCAGAAAGTTCAACTTCAGCAACAGAGTGGTCAACGCCTGGAATGCACTACCTGACTCTGTTGTTACACCCTCTAACCCCCACTCCTTTAACCTTAAACTATCCACTATTGACCTCACCTCATTCCTAAGAGGTCTGCAAGGGGCGTGCATAAGTGCGCCATTGTGCCTACCGTCCCTGTCCTATTGTCCCCATTTATTTGTACCTATTTCCTGTATTCTTACTCATGCTTATACTTATACCTATTATCTTGTAAGCGATTGACAAATCAAATAAATAAATAAATAAATAAAATTTCCCATTCAGGAATTAACAAAACTTGATTTTATGCTCTCTTATCTTGTAACATTCAGCAATAATTATAATATTTATTGATTTAATTTTAGCCCCTTGCTAACAGCCTATTGAATATAAACATGCATAAAATTAATAGTAGCAATTTAAAACATAGACATATTCCAACATATATTACAATAGTGAAATCATAGATTTGCAAATTTTCCACATTATCTTCTGCTGTTAAATGAGATGAATGTTTACAAAGCTAACATTTCCAACAAAAGATAATTTCTACATTATGGTTTGCCTAAATGGATAGGTTCTTTCAGAAATGGGCAGCATGCAAAGAAAAAATAATAATTCCAGACCTTACTAGCTAATGTCATACTTCTAAATAGTATCAAAATTGAAAACTGTTCCTGATTGAAAGAATAACTAGTTTCCTTTAAAACTGTCTTCCTGTTTGCTTTATGGTCACTTTAAAACTTTTTTTTCTCTGAGGAAAAAGTTTGCTTCTCTACCATTTTCTCTGAATTTCCTTTCTTTTGGTGAGTGCATTTTACTGGAGGATGTTATTGTTCCATGATTTTTTTAGGCCTTTCCTTAATCA